>NW_024423453.1:28768073-28846726 GCF_017311325.1 Ursus maritimus
AAATAAATAAATAAATAAATAAATAAATAGGAAACTCAAACTCCTTGTCTTACAATCCATATATCTATCAACTTATGTTCTATTTATCCTTTCATTTTTCCCTCTCTTCCTCCCTTTGTTTTTGTCTTTTCCTCCATTCCTTCCTTTCTAAAGCACACTAACCTATTGCTGGGTTGTGTTTATGTGTTTTCACAAAAAGAATCCTATAAATGCCTAAAGGGTTATAGGAAGAGTATTGACTATGACCACAGGACTGTATTCTGGGAATATGCCCAACTCTTGACAAAGAAAGCTCAAAAGATAGTGTTCTGTTTTGCCATCTCAATTCCAGGAAGCCATTTGAACTACTGAATTTATTTATATCAAATTAAGTGTCTAGAGGAATGCCGAAAGTGTCTAGAGGAATGCTAAATGCTAAAGCTAAACAATAGCTTAATTAACACAATTAAATGCGAACATTTGGAATATAACCCACAGTTTATAAAGTGTTTCATAATGTTGTGATGAAGAGTCTGAGCATCTTCCCCATACCCACTCACCTACTTCTGGCAAGCAACATTCGGGCTTATGCAGGCTGGCCTGTTCTGCTCTTTACTCTTTTTCCCACTCTACCACCTTAGAGCAGAAGAGTCTGACACCCTGACCCTTCTACTGATTGTCATTATCTTTAGCCAGTACTGTCTGGCCTTTGATGATCTCTGTGTGGCAAGTATAAAATACTGGCTCTATCTTGAAGAGTTCCTGTGCTTCTTTTGAAAGACCCTAAGGCAGTTGCTAGACATAGAGTTCTACTTCTAAGGCAACGATGGTAGTGCTGGACTGTGGTTGGATCAGTTCTGCATCTTCATAAAGACTAGGCATTATCTAGTCCCAATTTTTGAAGCTCACTTTAGAACTGAGGCACATAAATCCTCTTGGTCCTCAGGAATCAGTCCTTGGTACCCACTCACCATACTGAAAGTACTGCTAAATGTCTTGTTTCATGAGTATAGTTCTTTAAAAGTACTCTGACATGATGAAACCAGGAGACAGATGTGACTCTGGTGAGGACATCAGAAGATGCCTGTGTTGTGCTACATGCAGACAGAGTACTACCAGCGAGTGTCAAAGATTTATTTCATTTTCAAGCAATGCTTTAAAGAAATTACAGAGGATTGAAAGAATTCTTGAGCTAGGATTTTATCACTTAGGAAATTGTGTATGCACACACGTGTAGAGAGAGACCTGGAATAAGGGGGTCAAAAATGATACAGAGGGGAATCAAGGTAACAGTGTTGCACTGTAGACTTTCCAGTTAGCTTGAGAATCAGTGTTTGGGAAATATAATAGATTCTACTTCAAAGTAAAGTGATGGGGTTCTCACTGAATTATAATACAAATTGAAGATGTGGCATATCAATTTCTGAGATACTACAAAATGCTTCAACGAAACTAAAAAGGAAGGAATGGATTTTGACATGGATAGATTTATTTTTTAATATACATAGACTAGGAAGTAAAAGATCTATTATGATGACAGTTAATCTTCCCTCTTAGTGAAAGACCTGGTGGAAAAGTAAATGAAGTGTTCTAAGTTTTGATCAAACAAGCTATGCATGTTAATTTTTTTTGAACATATTTACTTGACATAAAAAGCAACTATCCCTTTTCTCTTCATTTTCATATTCTGTTCCTTGCAGGAAAAAAATACTTTGAGGTCTCTTTCATATTTTCTACTGAAATCCAATTTTATCTAAAAATGTATTCTCTTACAGATATTTTTTATTATGCTTTTAACTTTAATTCCAGTATAGTTAACATACAGTGTGATATTAGTTACAGGTATACAATATAGTGATTCAACAAGTCTGTACATTACTTAGTGCTCATCATGATAAGTGTACTCTTTAATCCCCATCCCCTATTTCACCCTCCCCTCTCCCACCACCCCTCTAGTAACTATCACTCTGTTCTCTATAGTTAAGAGTCTGATTCTTGGTTCTCTCCCTCTTTCTCTCTCTTTTTTTTTTTTTTGCCTTTGCTCATTTGTTTCTTAAACTCCACATATGAGTGAAATTATATGGCATTTGTCTTTCTGTGACTTATTTTGCTTAGCATTATAGTCTCTAGCTCCATCCAGGTTGTTGCAAATGGCAAGATTGCATTCTTTTTCATGGATGAATAATATTCCTTTGTACATATATACCACCTCTTCTTTATCCATGCATCTATTGATGGACACTTGGATCACTTCCATAATTTGGCTATTGTACAATAAACATAGGGGTGCATGTATCCATTTGAATGTCTGTTTTGTATTTTTGGAATAAATACCCAGTAGTCTGATTACTGGAGCATATGGAAGTTCTATTTTTAATTGCTTGGGAAACCTCCATACCATTTTCCACTGTGGCTGTACCAGTTTGCATTCCCACCAACAGTGCAAGAGAGCTCCTTTTGCTCCACATCCTTGCCAACACTTGTTTCTTCTGTTTTTGATTTTAGCCATTCTGACAGGTATGAGATGATATCTCACTTAGTTTTGATTTTATTTCCCTGATAATGAGTAATGTTGAGCATCTTTTCATGTATCTGATGGCCATCTGGAAGTCGTTTTTGGAGAAATGTCTGTTCATGTCTTCTGCCCATTTCTAATTGAATTATTTGGTTTTGGGTGTTGAGTTGTAGAAGTCTTTTATATATTTTGGATACTAACCCTTTATTGGATATGTCATTTGCAAATATCTTCTCACATTCAGTAAGTTGCCTTTTAGTTTTGATGATAGTTTCCTTTGTTGTGCAGAAGCTTTTCATTTTGATGTAGTTCCAATAGTTTAATTTTACTTTTATTTCCCTGCCTCAGGAGACATTTCGAGAAAATGTTGCTATAGGCAATGTCAGAGTATTACTGCCTGTGCTGTCTTCTAGTGTTTTTTATGGTTTCAGTTCTCACATTTAGGTCTTTAATCTGTTTCCAATTTATTTTCGTGTATGATGTAAGAAATTGGTCTACTTTCATTCTTTTCCATGTAACTGTCCAGTTTTTCCAGCACTCTTTGTTGAAGAGATTGTCTTTTCCCCACTGTATATTCATTTTTCCTTTGTCAAAGATTAATTGATCATATACTTTTGGGGTTTTTTTCTGGGTTCTCCATTCTGTTCTATTGATCTATGTGTCTATTATTGTGCCAGTATCATACTGTTGTGATTACTATGGTTTTGTAGTATAACTTGAAGTCTGGAATCGTGATACCTCATTTTGCTTTTCTTTTTCAAGATTCCTTTGGTTATTTGGGGTCTTTTGTGGTTTCATACAAATTTTAGGATTTTTTTCCAATTATGTGAAAAATGTTGTTGGTATTTTGATAGGGATTTCATTGAATCTGTAGATTGCTTTGGGTAGTATAGACATTTTACCAGTATCTGTTCTTCCAATCCATGAGCATGGAATGTCTTTCCATTTCTTTGTGTCATACAATTTCTTTCATCAGTGTTTTATAGTTTTCAGAGTACAGGTCTTTCACTCCTTTGTTACGTCTATTCCCAGGTTTTTTATTATTTTTGGTGTAATTATAATTGGGACTGTTTTCTTAATTTCTCTTTCTGCTACTTCATCATTAGTATATAGAAATGCGATAATTTCCATATATTGATTTTGTATCCTATGACCATTGAATGCATTTATCAGTTTAGTAGTTTTTTGGTGGTCTTTAGGGTTTCTATATATAGTATCATGTCATCTACAGGCAGTGAAAGTTATACTTCTTCCTTGACAATTTGCATATCTTTTATTTCTTTTTGTTGTCTGATTGCTGTGGCTAGGACTTCCAGTAGTGTGCTGAATTTAAAAGTTGTGAGAGTGGATCCTTGTCTTGATCCTGAAATTTGGAGAAAAGCTTTCAGTATTTCCTCATTGAGTATAATGTTAGCTGTGGGTTTTACATATAAGGCCTTTATTATTAAGGTATGTTCCCTCTAAAGTTACTGGGTTGAGGGTTTTTATCATGAATGGATTTTGTATTTTGTCAAATGTTTTCTTTTTTCTTTCTGAATCTATTGCAATAATCATATGGTTTTTATCTTCTTATTGATGTGACATACCATTGAATGATTTGTGAATACCGAACAATCCTTGCATCCCAGGAATAAATCCCACTTGATTGTGAATGATTTCTCTAAGGAATTATTACATTTGGTTTGTTAGAATTTTTTTGGAGGATTTTTGCATCTAATTCATCAGAGATATTGGCCTCTTTTTTGTGGTGTCTTTGTCTGCTTTTGGTATCAGGTAATGCTGGCCTCATAGAACGATTTTGGAAGTTCTCCTATTTTTTGGAATGGTTTGAGAAGAACAGGTATTAACTCTTCTTTAAATGTTTGGTAGAAATCGCCTGGGAATCCATCTGGCACTGGTCTTTTGTTTGTTGGGAGTTTTTAAATTACTGATTAATTTCATTGCTGGTAATTAATCTGTTCAAATTTCTATTTATTCCTGCTTCAGGTTTAGTAGGTTATATGTTTCTAGGAATTTATCCATTTCTTCTAGTTTGTCCAATTTGTTGGCAAATAGTTTTTCATAATATTCTCTTACAGCTGTATTTCTGTGGTGTTGGTTATTTTTCCTCTCTTGTGATTTTGTTTAAGGCTTTTTTTTTTTTTTTTTTTTTTTTTTTTTGGATCTGTCTAAAGGCTCATCAATTTTGTCAATTTTTTCAAAGAACCAGCTCCTGGTTTCATTGGTCTGTTCTATTGTTTTGTTTTTAGTTTCTATATCATTTATTTCTGCTCTAATCTTTATGATATCTTTCCTTCTGCTGGTACTGGGGTTTTTTGTTTGTTTTTCTAGCTCCTTTAGGTGTAAGGTTAGGTTGAGATTTTTCTTCCTCCTTGAGGTAGGCCTATGTTGCTATAAATTTCTTTCTTAGAACTACGTTGCTGCATCCCAAAGATTTTGGACCATTATGTGTTTATTTTCATTTGTCTCCATGTAATTTTTGATTTCTTCTTTCACCCATTCATTGTTAGTAGCACGCTATTTAACCTCCATGTATTTGTGCTCTTTCCAGACTTTTTCTTGTGATTTATGCCTAGTTTGATAGTGTTGTGATCAGAAAAAAATGCATGGTATGACTTTGACCTTCTTGAATTTGGTGAGACTTGTTTTGTTACCTAATATGTAATCTATTTCAGAGAGTCTTCCACGTGCGCTTGAAAATGATATGTATTCTGCTCTTTTAGGGTGGAATGTTCTTAATATATCTGTTAAGTCCATCTGGTGCAATGTGTCATTCAAAGCCACAGTTTGCTTGTTTAGTTTCTGTTTGGATGATTTGTTCATTTGATGTAAGTAGGGTGTTAAAGACCCCTACTATTGTGTTACTATCGATTAGTTCCTTTATGTTTGGGTGCTCCTGTGTTGGGTATATTAATACTTACAATTGTTATAACTTCTTGTTAGATTTTCCCCTGTGTTACTGCATAGTATCCTCTTTGTCTCTTGTTACAATCTTTGTTTTAAAGTCTATTTTGTCTGATACAAGTATTGCTATCCCAGCTTTCTTTTGACATCCATTTGCACAATAAGTGTTTTATCCATCCTCTCCCTTTCAATCTGCAGGTGACTTCAAGTCTGCAATGAATCTTTTGTAGGCAGCACATAGATGGGCCTTGTTTTTGTTTGTTTGTTTGTTTTGTATCCATTTAGTCAGCCTGTATCTTTTTATTGGGGCATGAAGTTCATTTCCATTCAAAGTAATTATCAATAGCTATGTATTTATTACCATTTTGTTACTTCTTTTGTGAATGTTTTTATAGTTTTTTTCTGATCCTTCTCACTCTCATAGTTCGCTTGTTTTCTTTAGTGATATACTTGGATTCCTTTCTCTTTATTCTTTGCATTTCTATTGGTTTTTGATTTGTGGTTACCAATAAGTTTGTATATACCATCTTATGCATATAGTAGTCTACATTAAGTTGATGGTCAACTTAAGCTTGAACCCATTCTTTACTCATTTTCCCACCATGTTTTAGGCATATGGTGCCATATTTTACAACATTTTATTTTGTGAATCCCTTGACTGATTTTTACAGTTACACTTATTTTTCATACCCTTATTTTTGGTCTTTCTTTTCCATTCAGAGAGTCTCCTTTAATATTTCTTTAGGGATGGTTTAGTGGTCACAAACTCCTTTTGTTTATCTCAGAAACTCTTTATCCGACAAGGCTATAATTCAGAATAGAAGGAGAGAGAGTATTCTTGGCTGCAATTTTTTCCCTATCAGCTCTTTGCAGATCAAAAGAGAGTGGCATAATATATCCAAAGTTTCTGCTGAAAACTCCACTGATAGACTTGTAAGGTTTCCCTGGTATGTCACTATCTTCTTTTCTCTTGCTGCTTCAAATTTTTTTTCATAACTACTTTTTGCCATTTCAGTTACTATGTATCTTGGTGTGGACCTCCTTAGGTTGATGTTGTTGGGGCATCTCTGTGTCTCCTGGATCTGCGTATCTGTTTCCTTCCCCAGATTAGGGAAGTTTTCAGCTATTTCTTCAAATAAATTTTCTGCTCCCTTTACTTTAGACCTTCTTCTTCTAGGATCTCTATAATGTGAATATTATTGTGCCTGATGAATTCACTGAGTTCCCTAAGTCTATTTTTGTTTTGCATAATATTTTTTTCTCTCACATTCTCAGCTGATTACTCTCCATTAATCTGTCTTCCAGGTCATTTGTTCCTCTGCTTCCTCTAGCTTGCTATTTATTCCTTCAAGTGCATTTTTAATTTCATTTACTGTATTCTTCATCTCTGGTTCTTTTTTTTTTTTTTTTTATCTCTTAATGGTCTCACTGATGTCCACTCTTCTCTCAAGGCCAGTGGGTATTCCTAAATTCTCTATCAGGTATATTACTTATATCCATTTCACTTAGGTTTCCTGCTGTGGTTTTGTCCTGTTCTTTCATTTGGGACATATTTTTCTATCTCCTCATTTATATCTAACTCTCGTCTGTTTCTATGTATTAAGAAAGTCAACTACATATTATAGTCTTTAAGGTAATGGCCTAAAGAAGAAGAGGTCCTGTAGTGCTCTGCAGTGCAATGCCCCCTGTTCCCCAGGGCCTGATGCTTCAGGCAGTGTCTCCTATGTGTGTTGCATGTGTTCTGCTACTGTGTCTAGGCTGCTTTTCTTTTTTGTCCAGTCATCTACAGAGGCTCTCTTTGCCTGTTCGGGCACTGTTTGGTTGCCAGCAGGGCTGGGGCATATTTTAACAAGGTGCATGCTGGGCTGTTTGTGAAATGAGACCTGCTGCTGAGGCCAACAGAACCAAAACCCTGCAAGTGTGTGGGCTGAGAGATGTGATGTTTGTGGGGTTTTGCACCAGTCTTCTGGTGGAGGGGGCCTGCTACACCGGGACTAAGGCAAGCATGACTTGAAAGGGCACATCCACCAAAGTGTGGGGTGGCAGAGCTTGGTGTAAGCAAGTTAGGTAGGAGTGTCCACACCATGCTGGTTCCTGCGTTTAGCCTGTATTTATGCTGCGGGGTAATAGTACTTGCTAGCTCCTTTTTATTCCTGGAGGAATCTCTCTGTGAACCCTGTCTCTCCAGGACACGCTGAGATGAGTAAATAACTCTCACTCCTATATGTTCCAGGATGTTTTCAAACTGCTGGATCTATCCTGCATCTGCACAGGCTATTGTGCAGCCTCTTTAAGGACAGGGACCGAACTCCCCAATGCCCTCCAGGCTCTCCCAGAACCAAGTGTGCTGATTTTTAAAATTCTAGGCTTTAGGTCTTGATGGTTGTAAGAACTCACAAAATTTGCCCCCTCTTGCTTTCAAAGACAAATGTTATGGGGAATCCATCTTCCCAGGGTGATAGTCTGTTTGCCTTTCTCTGCATCGCCGGTGCCCTCATGACCAAAGACAGCCATGGTTCACTTTGCTTCATATCTCGTGTCAGTCCTTCCTACTGTCCTTGAGGTGGTCTCTTCTCTACCTTTAAAGTTTATTCTGCTACTCTTTGGGTCATTTTGGGGGTTATTTATGCTGATCTGAGTATTGTCTAATTGTACCCATGGGATGAGGCAGAACTTAGGGTCTTCCTACTCCACCATCTTTCCAGCCTCTTCTCTTATAGATATTTCTCAACATATTTTAACCAGTATGTATTGACTTTTTACTTTAAAAGTAAGTCTATAGCTCATCTACAAACCTCATTTTCCCTTCCCCATTCTTCCAAAATAATTATTTCATTGTTTGTAATTCCCCTCTATAAAACCTTTAAGTAAATTTACTTAGTACATATATGTAAAGTGCTTACATATATATTTCTTATTCAATAAATTAGTATCATGGCAGATACAGTTGGCTGTCTCTATAGCTGCTATATGCCCCCCCCCCAACCTTTTTAAAGATTTTTTTTTAATTATTAACTTTTATTTACAAACCGTTGTATCAAGGGCTGACTTTCAATAGATGTCAGTGAGGGAGCTCCTCTACTATATACAAAACCCTGATCCAGAAGCAGGTCATCTACAAATAGTTTAGCACCAAGTTCCCCACAAACATGTGTTGCCTGATGGGTTAAGATATATTTCTTTATTTTAGAGATGGGGAGGGGCTGAGGGAGACGGAGAGAGAATCTCCAGCAGACTCCCTGCTGAGCACAGAGCCCAATGCAGGCTTGATCTCATGAGCCTGAGATCATGACCTGAGCTGAAATCAAGCCAGATGCTTAACTGACTGAGCCACCCAGGCATGCCTCTATTTTCCCCTTTCTTAATTGGTTTATGGAACAATTCTGTCTAGGATTATTTCATGTAAGGATACTGCTTTAAGCCATGACTGACTTGTGGGGGAATCCACTAATGTACTAAAAATGGCAGAGAAGAAAGGTAGAGGCTGGTCCTTGATAACATGCATGTATCTCAAAAAACCTCGGGGAATGGTTAATTCTAAACATTTTGTTAAAAAAAAAAAAGTGACTGGGGGCACCTGGGTGGTTCAGTTGGTAAGTGTCTGCCTTTGGCTCAGGTCGTGGTCCCAGTGTCCTGGGATCAAGCCCCACATTGGGCTCCCTGCTCAGCAGGGAGCCTGCTTCTCTCTCTCGCTTTGGTGCTCTCCCTCCTTACGCTCACTCTCTCTCTCTGCCAAATAAATGGATAAAATCTTTAAAAAATTAATAAAAATAATTACATCAATTTTATTTGGCTAGTCTCTTACTTGAAGCTGAAAATAATCCTAGTGTATTATCACTTGATGCCCTCATTCTCTTCTGCTCTCCTTGCCTTCTACTTTCCAACTTTATTTTTCCCCCTTGATAAAGTAAAAGAGAAGGTATATAAAGACATAATCTTATAGTAAGAAAAAAACAAACTTGTAGGATACAATGAGGTAATTAGAGGGTAATTCATAGCCTCTTAAATGTATTTGGAAGCAAATATTTCTGTACACATACAAATGTAAGAAAGAAATATCATGAAGCTAAAGAAAGTTGTAAGTAATAAAAACTTGAACATATAAAAGAAATGGAATACAAAGAAATAAAAGGAATCTACCACATCAAAAGCTCACACCTTGTAAAAAGTAAAGTAATAGTCAACCAACAAACAGCAAAACTTATTAAAAAAAAAAGTAACAAGATTTTTTTAATTGGCATTAATATAGATAAATCAGAGATTTAAATAAGCCTAAAGAGAATACCATAGACAAATTAATGTTTGTAAATTTAGAAGCTTATATAAAGTAGATGATTTTCTAGAAAGATAAAAATTGCCAAAAGAGAGTTAAGAAGAAATTAATAATCAGAATAAATCAATAATTATTAACTTGCAGAAAAAATTAAAAAAAGAAAGAAAGAAAAGATACCAGGCATAGTTTTACAAGAGAATACAAAAACGATGTTTCCAAGAAAAAGAATGTTAAAAAGAATATAATAAACATTTGAAAGGTGATTTCCAGACAGATTAGAGACTATCCAAAATTAGCCAGAGATTTAATGAATACAAATTAAGAAACAGAAATCCAATAGGGAATTAAGCCAGAGAAAATGTTAAGAGACAGTGTAAGAGAAGCTATGTGAATATAGTACCCTATTTGGATCAACAGTAAAACAGTAGGAGGTGGTAATTTAAAAAATGAAAATAATTCATATGAATTCATTAAAAAATGTGAAACTCTATACAGGAAAGATAAAGAGTAGGAAAATAGGGATTAGGACAGTGCAGGGACAAAGAAGAAACGAAATAGAAAAGGAATCTGATAGTGAGATTTTACTTTTTGATAGAGATGGTTTTCCAAATCTGTGGGAAATGTAAAATCATTCAGTAAGTTTTCTGGGAAAATTGATTATTAATGTTTAAAAATATAAACTTGGATCTATTCACTCTATATAGATATGCATGCATAAAAACAATTGCAGTAAACTTTAACCTAAATATTTAGAGCAAAATATGAAAACTGTAGAAAATAAAGGAGAAAATCTCTCTGAATGCAGAGCAAGGAATGACTCTTTAGGCAAGAATCAAAATAGCATAAATCATTAAGGAAGCAATACATTCGACTGCTTTAAAATTGAAATCCAGACACTCAAATCAGCATAAACATGTTAAAAGTCAATCCATCCACAGGGAGAATATATTTACGACACATACAAATGAACATAGTAATACTATATAAAGAACTAAACAAATAAAATTGAAAACAATAAAGAGAGAACCTGGCAAACTATATGAAAAGGAAAAAAAAAACCCATATTTTAAATGTGTTTTCGAAAGAATGGTCAATCTTACAGTAGTCAGTAAGAACACTTCTTCATTATTCTCTTTCCTTGAAAGGCTAGAATTTTTCCCCATGTGCCCTGCCAACATCTGCCAATAGACAAATCTCCAGATGTATTACTCCCCTGTGTTTTCATCCTCCCCTAGACTGACTTCACAGTTATTCTCCATCTTCTAGATTAAACCTTAAATCATATCCATGTAATTGACCTCTGTAGTTTGCTATATACCATTTGTCCTCTTGGATTCATATTACTCAGGTATGTTTGTCAAGTCTAATTTTGATAGCTAGTTGTTTTTACAGATGATTCCCTACCTTCCAGTGGATAAAACTCGTCCTGCTATCCAGTTCTCCCCGCCAGTCCCCCACTCAAACTGCAGCAGCTTTGAGTTCTGCATCTTTAACCTCAACTCTCTAGGTATATTCTTATTTGACTCATTGCTTTGGCATATCTTTAAGACTACTAGATATCCTTTGCAAAACGAGCTCTTTAATATGCATTGTTATTTCTCCTATAGAGGTAAATATATTCTATAACATGCATTTCTGTCTGCTGATGTGGGACTACATAAGTCAGCAATAAGACAAGTGCAGTGATGCTTCAAAATACAATGACTATAAGCTTTTGTTAACCTTATTATATAAAAACAGGATTTGTTTCTCAATAGTATCACCCTTCCTTTTACTATTCCATTATTTTGACCAAGAAGATATGAGGGAGATATTAAGAACTAAGAGAAAACTAAGATAATTATTTTTCAAAAATTATGTCCTTCTCTTTAGTCAGAAAGGTATACTTTCTAAGAAAATCTTAAATCTCATTTTTAGGTAGTACAATTCTAATGCTTATAAAACTGAGACAGATGGCTTTTCATTACTCTATGTAAAGGACAGTCTCTTGGATATCAAGTCTATAGCAGATGCTTCAGGAGCATTTTTTATGAGAATGTAGGGAAGCATGTTCAGAAAAGGCTCATTATCTTATTAAAAGGGAATTAAGCCATACCAAGCATTTATTAAATCAAGTACGAGAGTTTATTATATATTTTGAAAAAAGGACATTTTTAAAAATGTTTTAAATCACTTTCACATACCTTACCTATTAGATTAAAATATTCTATACAGTTTAACAAGAAAAAATCCATTTTGGATTTCATTTTGCATTCCTTGAGATTCTAATGATTAAGGTACTCTGTTGTGATGCCAATGTGCTACAGTCTTTAAAGTTGTGCTGATAAGGCTATATAAATTATATGCATATTATAGGCATAATTTAAAACTTAATATTGTCGAAGCTTGTCAAATCTTATAGTTAAAATTGACTGCTGAATGGGTTTCTTGAGATTATGTCACATCCACTGATTGTTCATTTTTTCCTATTTAAAAAGTGAGCCAGTTTATTACAAGCTGCAAAACACCTACATTTCTGCCAACATACAGTATGATAATTCCATGGAAGCAAGTTATAGCTAACATCTGGACTAAAAACCAGATTGTCCATTCGGAGTAGGTCTAAAGAAAAAAGCCAGTTTTGTTCCTAAATAATAAATTGTAAAGTTCATCACATATGTACAAATCAGGACAGTATATAAAATTTTAAAGACCAAGAATCAAACCTCATATGCAATCTTTTCTGTCAAGTATGAACTTACAGAGCATATTTCCACAATTGGCCACACCTTGCAGTTATTATATCTTTAAAGGCTCCTGGTCATTGTACTTTTTTGACAAAGAAAACTGATATTAGTGTCCATTCTCTCTCTTGGTTTTATTAGTGTGTTCTATATTTTTTAGATGGTTAAAATTTTCTGAGGCTATCCTAATCTTCTAGTAAACATTTCTTAAAATGTGGGTCTTAACACTTGTGTCAATCAGAGTTATGTGATACTTTAAGAATTTCTGTGTATCCTGACTTTTTTTTTTTAATATTTATTTATTTGAGAGAGAGCATGCACACAAGAGGTGGGGAGGGGCAGAGGGAAAGGAAGAAGCAGACTCTCCACTGAGCAGGGAGGCTGCCATGGGCTTGATCCCAGGATCCTGAGTGGAAGGCAGAGTCTTAACTGACTGAGCCATGTAGGTGCCCCGAGTGATTGTTAAAGTTTGGCAATTATTGCTCCAGCGTATACCGTTACTCAGCCATCAACACATAGGTTGAGGGTGGGGCTTAATTTGCTCAAGATGTTTTTATATTTAAAGGGTCTTATTTTCCATAGCTTTATAAATCTCAATTACACATGGGTATTTTTCACATTTGAAGTGCCATATTTCTAATACAGGGATAAAAGTCCAAGGAACATGAGATTTGTTATACCCCATAAGACTTTTAACTTGTTCAAAATCAGCGGGGCACAGAAAGCTCATTAATAGATACTGGAGGAGAAATGAGTTGAAGAAATATCTTTTAGAAAGGGGGGGATGCCACTATGCATTTTCTAAAGAGTATAGAAAATAGAGTTTAGATAGCTTTGATTTCTTCTAAAGTTCAGGAATTCAGGACTTTCAGCTTAGCTAGAATTCAAATCAGTGTGCAATATTGAAAAGGCTAATATACAGAATGTGTCAGGCTATAGATTTTGGACTACTTTGGTTAGCCCTGAAAAACTCTGTAAGTAGCAACCTATAAAGCTTGACATTGATACTAGAACATCTACAATAGCTAAAAGCACCGCTGCCCCTACATGGGAACCCTACCCTGTAGCAATTTAAACGTACTAATAAGTTTCTAGAAATGAGAGCATATAAGGAAATATAAAACCTACTTCAAAAATTATAATAAGCTCTTTATACTTGTATATGTCTGGTATTTGAAATAATCCCTGCACTAAAAACAACCATCTTCTGAAAGTGTTCCCATTCCAGTGCTAAAGCTTGTGAAGTTCATGAAATTCTTTCTTTCCCAGTTTACTAGGTGAGATATATATACAATATTAGTATGTTGACAAAATGCATGTTCACAGAATTAGCAAATTGTGTATAAATGGACAGTACCATCAAGTTTTTTAAGAAATTCACATTCTTGCATAAACTCTTATATTTGATTAGAGAAATTCTAAATGTTAAGATAAGTAGGCTATGAATAGTAATCTTCAAGTGGAGACACCAAAAGTATAAGCCCAAGAAAATAATTTAGTGGATGGAGAGTATATGCATGCTATACGTTGGCCTTTGCATGCTACTGGTCTTTCAGTTATGGATCAAGGAAATGTTTATATTGTATAATGTAAAGATTAAAACCCATATATATTTATTGGAATGGCTGTAGTATATGATTCAATTGATTCAATTTGCAATACTTGAATCTTAGAATACCACTGTAGCAATAGAGAAGTCTAGCCTAGTAATGTTCTAGCATTCCACTACTGTAGTAACATCTCTATGTGTATCTATTACTAGTAATTGTGTGAGTGATTTTTTCCAGTACTAGGGAGCCGAGTTCAAAATATGGCTCCAATTTACTAGCTATGTGACCTGGGCTAATCTTTCTCTGCTTCCATCTCATCTGTAAAACAGAGATAATAATAGTACCACACTATGATTATGTGGAATAAATGAGTTAATACATGTAAAACCCTTTTGGTAAGAATACACTCTCAGTAAATGTTGGATGTTGTTTTTATTACTGCTCTGTTGAACCTCTTTGCCAGCAATATCCCCTTACCACTTATGCTAAGAAATCTGGTACAGCAATTTGGCTGAATGACGTGGAGTTTCTGATCCCTGGATCTCTGTTCTCTCAGGGATATGAATAACAACAAAAATAATTAGGAAAAAAATCACTGAAAGTTATTTGCTGAAGCTTTTAAAGGTAGGGAGTCGTGGTTAGTTATCTTTGTGTCCCTAATACTTAGCATAGTACTTGATCACTAGTTTTTGCTTCTTAAATGTCTGCTAAATGGCTTTCATGCTATGAGCATTTATATAATGGAAAGAATACTCTGGGTAATTTAGGAGGTAAGGTTTATGGTATTAATCTCAGAAGCTCTCCATCCAGATCCAACATAAAGAAAGTGAAAGCCAAGGTGACTACAGGGGCAGGCTTACTGCCACAGAAGGCAGTGAAGATCTGTCTCTCTCATAAACTGTCCTTACAACACTGTGATGGAAGCGGGTAAGATGTAGGATTGGCAGTGATTGCACCTGGAATCATGTCAATCTTGAAATAGGATTGGCAGGAAATAGGGTTTGGACAAACAGGAAGATAGAGTGAAGGCCAAAAAAGCCACTCTTTGGGAGATGGCCCTATCCAAACTACATTTCTCAGAACTGAGAGGAAAGAGGCATTGCAGTTCTGTAGTTACCCAAAATGATTTCTGGCTAGAATCATCTTGTTTGGGGACTGCTATGTTGTTTACCGGCTTTGTACCTTGTAGAGAGTGTGACTGTTTTTATGTGCATGTGTTGTGTGGGCCAATTCTCTGGGAGAAGAAAACTAAATAAGTATTGGCATTTGATATATCCCAGACACTAAGTTCAGTGATTTCTCATTGCATTGTTTAGTTTAATCATAATAAAATGCAGTGAGTTACATCCTTTTTAAAATTTTACTGCTAGTATTATCACTACTTAATTTCTTTTAATAATAAAGAAACAAAAGATTATAGAACTTGCCAGACATCAAACTGTCACTGATAATTAAGATTCTCCATAAATATTTTTGGATAAATGGGCACTAAAACTGATGATTTCTTCTTTCTTGTGGTTTACCTGCAGAGAAAGCCATTGTTCATTAGTCCAATAGATTTTTTTTTGTCTGATCCGGTTAAATTGGATTAAGATTTAGCCCCTGTTTCACTTGCATTTCTTGAAATTTTAGAAACTTGGGAGAAGTTAGGGATGACATGTAGGAGAAATGATTAATCCTTTAAAAATAAATCTATGGTACACAGAAAGGGCTGAGATTTAAGAATGTAGAATTTAAAAAGTAATTTAAGTTAGAACAGGTTGAAGAGGCATTGTAACTTCAAGGCAAAGTCTGTAATCTGTATTTCACAGGTAACATGTTGCACGTGAGGGACAAAGAATGTAGACAGAGATTTGTTTAAACAGCCACTAAACATAGTGAAATATATTACTGTTTACTAAAGATGAACTCTTCTTGCATCTTTTATAAGTCATTGCTGAGGAAGAGGAAAAAATATATTGGGGGAAAGACAGAAAGACATGGCTATATACCACTCAATTTTTCTAACACCGTCTGAGGGAAGTACCATTCTTTATCCTCACATTTTACAGGGAAAACTAGGTATCTAGGTACTGAGGAGTCACTGGTGGAGCCAGGTTTCAAACCCAGCAGTCTGTTCCCAGAGCCCATAATATTTATTATCTGTTGCCTCCATAAATGAGATAGAAAAGAATCTAAACAGAAGTAGAACAGATTGCTAATGGTCAGAAATGAGAGCTAAGGAGTTGAGTTGGGGATAGACTTTAGGAAGTGATGAGCAAAGAAAAGGTGAGAAAAGCCCCTGTACTGATGAGCCAATCTGCATCTGCTGACTTTTGAAATTTCCTTAGTTGGCAAGGCAACTAAGCAGAATAAAATGGAAGTTGGAGTGTAGCAAAGTCATTTTGCCATGGTTATGTTCATGCAGACATGGCACAAAAAAAGTGTATTTATTACCATTTTCTCAAATGATTCCTCCTTCCATAAATTTAGTATAAAACCATGCCTACTCATTGTGAAAAATTTAAGTAACACCAAGAGAATTATTTCAGGTCAATTACTCCAGATCTGCCAATCTCAAAACCCAGAGGGTACCATTGTTAAAATGTTTTTTGTTTTTGTTTTTAGTACTTGGAGACATTCAAAGGACTTAATACAATTCTGCAATCTGTTAACTGTATATCTTTAACATTTTGCTAGTCATTGTAGATAGCCTTTTCCAGAATATGCATGCCTCATAGTTCATTTACAAATCATCCTATTAATTTGCTTATTTATTTTATTTAACAATACCTCTATAACATTTAAGATAGTCATTGTCCGAAGGACCATACAAATATCAGTAATTTCATCTCCTGAACAATCCAGTGGGATAGGTACTTTTATTAGTAAAGTAGCTTACCTATGGATACATAGCTCAAAAATGGGAAAGCTGACTTATGGACCGAGCTTCTCATTAATACAAGAGCATATATTTTGAATTAGTTTTCTCTTCCAATATAGGAATACTTTTGTTTTAATAAGTAATTTTATGTAATTTGGGCTTTTATTCTGTCATCTTATTCATTGTGTACTCTCTTTTCCTTTCCGAATGGTTTTGTTCTATGTTTTCTTTATACTGAAGTATAGTTGACATACAATGATACATTAATTTCAGGTATACAGTACAGTGATTCGACAACTCTACACAATCTGCTATGCTCACCACAAGTGTAGCTAACATCTGTCACAGACAATGTTATTACAGTATCACTGACTATATTGCCCATGTTGTACCTTCAATCCCAATGATTTATTCCTTCCATAACTAGAAGCCTGTACCTCCCACTTCATGGCTCATATTCTGCCTGTCCCTCCAACCTCTCCCCTCTGGCAATCACGAGTTTGTTCTGTACTTATGGGTATGTTTCTGCTTTTATGTTTGTTCATTTTTGGTTTTTAGATTCCACATATAAGTGAAACCATATGTTATTTGTCTTTTTCTCTCTGATTTATTTCACTTAGCATAATGTCCTCTAGGTCCATCTATGTTGTCACAGATGGTAAGGTCTCTTTCTTTTTTATAGCTGAGTAGTAGTCCAGTGTGTGTGTGTGACCTCTTCCGTGTCCTTTCATCTGTCAACAGACACTGAGGTTGCTACCCTATCTTGGCTATTATAAATAATGCTGCAATAAACAGGGCTGCATATTTCCTTTCAAAATAGTGTTTTCTTTTTCTTTAGATAAATACCCACTTGAATTACTGGATTATCTGGTATTTATAATTTTTTAGGAACATCCATGCTATTTTCCACAGTGGCTGCACAAGTTTATATTCCACCAATAGTGCAGAAGTGCCCCTTTTTCTCCATATCCTTACCAACACTTGTTATTGCTTGTCTTTTTGATTCTAGCTATTCTGACAGGTGCCACCTGACGCCTCACTGTGGTTTTGATTTGCATTTCCCTGATGATTAGCGATGTCAAGCATCGTTTCATTTGTCTGTTGGCCATCTGTGTCTCTTCTTTGGAAAAATGTCTATTTAGGTCCTCTGCCCATTTTTTATTTAGTTTTGTGTTGCATAGGTTCTTCACATATTTTGGATATTAACCTCTTATTAAATGTATCATTTGCAAGTAATTTCTACCATTCAGCAGGTTCCCTTTCCTTTTTTTGTTTCCTATTCTGTGGATTTTTTTTTTTTAATGATTCCCAATAGTTTATTTTTGCTTTTATTTCTCTCCTGAGGAGACAGCTAGAAAAATGTTGCTAAGACTGCTGTCAAAGAAATTATGGCCTATATTTTCTTCTGCTAGTATTATGGTGTCAGGTCTCACGTTTAGGATTTTGATTCATTTTATTTTTGTGTATGGTGTTATGAAATGGTCCAGTTTTCCCAGAATCATTTATTGAAGAGACTTTTCCCCCCATTGTATATTCTTGCTTCTTTTGTTGTAGATTGACCATATAATCATTGGTCTATTTCATGCCATTGATCTATGTGTTTATTTTTGTGCCAGCCCCATACTGTTTTGATTACTACAGCTTTATAGTATATCTTGAAATCTGCATGTGTGATAACTCTGTTCTTTTTCAAAATTGTTTCGGCTATTGGGGTCTTTTGTGGTTCCATACAAATTTTAGGATTATTCTAGTTCTGGGGAAAATGTTGTTGGTATTTTGATAGGGATTGCATTAAATCTACAGGAGTATGGACATTTTAACAATATCTCTTCTAATCCATGAGCATGGTATGTCTTTCCATTTGTTTTTATTATTGTTGCTGCAATTACAAATGGAATTGCTTTATTTATTCTGCTGGTACTTTAGTTGTATTTCTATACACTAGTAACAATTTGTGTATTAATTTTATATCCTACAACTTTAAGTGAATTCACTTATTCTAATAATTTTTTGGTAGAGTCTTTATGTGTAGTATCATGTCATCTGTAAATAGTGACAGTTTTCTTACCAATTTGTGTGCTTTTTATTTCTTTTTGTTGTCTGATTGCTAAGGCGAGGACTTCCAGTACTGTGTCAAATAAAAGTAGTGAGAGGGAACATCCTTCTCTTGTTCCTCTGGAAATCTTTGGAGAAATGTCTGTTCAGGTCTTCTGCCCATTTTTAATTGGATTAAGTTCTTCATATATTTTGGATACTAACCCTTTATCAGATGTGTCCTTTGTAAGTAAGTCTCTTCTCCCAGGTCTTTTAGTTTTGTTGATAGTTTTCTTTGCTGTGCAGCAGCTTTTTATTTTGATGTATTTCCAATGTTTCCCTTGCCTCAGGAGACATCTCTAGAGAAATCTTGTTATGGGCAATGTCAGAGAAATTACTGCCTATCTTCTTTTCTAGGATTTATATGGTTTCAGGTCTCACATTAAGTCCTTAAAGAATAACCCTTTTGATTGAATATGGTTTGCTAATATTTTGTGAAGGATATTTGTACCCATGTTCATCAGGGATGTTAGCCTATAGTTTTCTTCTTCTTCATAATTTTTTTGTAGTATGTTTGGTTTTGGTATCAGGGTAATGCTGGCTTTATAGAATGTATTTGGAAGCTTTCTTTCCTCTTATCTTTTTGGGAATAGCTTGAGGAGAATAGGTAGTACATCTTCTAATGTTTGATAGAATTTCTCTGTGAATTTATCTGCTCCTAGGCTTTTGTTGTAAGACTTTTTTGATTACCTCATCAATTTCATTACTAGTGTCTGTTCAAATTCCTATTTTTTCATGATTCAGTTTTGAAAGACAGTGTTTCTAGAAATGGATACAAAGACAGTGTTTCTAGAAATGGATACATACACTGTCCAATTTGTTAGCATATATTTTTTCATAATATTACCATAATCCTTTGTTCTCTTTCATTTCTGATTTGTTTGGGTCTTTTTTTGAAATTATATTTTAATTTAGTGTTACAATTTTCACAATCATCGTGATTATGTAGGAGTAATATTGGCTAATTTGATCACTAATCCAATACAAGAAATTTAGGAAATTCAGAATAATTCAAAATTTATAAAAATAAAACATATGCTATATTATACATATTTAAATACATACATAAGAATATGGATGTCTTCAAATGAAATGACCAAACCAGTGTGGATTCACCATAATTACACAAATTTGGATTTTTACATAAAAATACTTTTGAGTGAGTTAGTGATTTCTACAAGAAGGAATTTTTTTTTAAATAATAACTTATTATGTTTTGTTAGTCACCATACAGTATATCCTTAGTTTTTGATGTAATATTCCATGATCCATAATACCCAGTGCACCATGCAATTCTTTTATTTTCAGAGAATCAGCTCTTGCCTTTATTTTTTTGTCTCATTTCTGCTCATTGATTGTTCACCACATTTTTAATCTCCATATATTTGTGAATTTTCTAGTTCGCATTTGTAATTGATTTGAGTTTCATGATGGTGTGGTTGAAAAGAATGATTTCAATTTTCTTTATTAAGACTTGTTTTGTGGACTAACATGATCTATCTTAGAGAATGAACCGTGTATGCTTGAGAAGAATGTATATCTGGAGCTTTTTAAGTCCATCTGGTCTGTTGTGTCATTTAGGCCAGTGTTTCATTTTGATTTTCTGTCTGGATGAACTATCCATGATAAAAGTGCCATATTAGGTCTCCTACTAATACATGCATACATATGTACTGTATGCATAAAAGTGTGTTTAATTTGTACTTACCATGAATCCTTTGTTCACCACTTAACAAATATAGGAAAAAAAAATGGAAAAAGGAACATGCCAAATATACTGTTTATATTTGAAACTGTGAAATATGTATATCCATGGTCAAGGACCAGAAGGTGCTATGCAAAACCATTTTGAAATGGTTTTTGATATTGTTTTATAAACAAAAAAAAATTGGGGAGATGTTCAAGATGAAAAAAAAGTCCCCTACTATTGTTTTGTTGTATTGTTATTTCTCCCTTTAGGTATGTTAATTTTTTATGTATATATTTAGGCGTTCCTACATTGGGTGCATAAATATTTACAAATGATACATCCATTTGTCGGATTGATTCCTTTACTGTTATATAATGCCCTTGTCTCTTTTTACAGTGTTTGTCTTAAAGTCTATTTTGTCTGATATAAGCATAGCTACCCCAGCTTTTTTTCATTTCCATGAATATCTTCTTCAATCCCATGCATCCTTAAGGAACATACAGTTGGTTATTTTTTTGTCCATTCCCCTGCTCTTTTGATTGGGGAGTTTAAGTATGTGCATACTGCCCTTTTGTTAATTATGTCTATATGTTTTGTAGTTCCTCTGTTCATTTCTTCTCTTGGTCTCTTCCTTTATGATTTGATGATTTCCTTTAGTAACATGTTTAATTTATCTTTTGTTAATAGGTTTTTGCTTTCTAATTACTGTGTGGCTTACATATAACAACATAGTCTGTTAGTAACAACTTTAGAATGAATTCAAACTTAAGTTGTACATCTTTACTCCCCTCCAGTGTTTCCTAGTTTCGATGTCACATCTTTTTATCTTGTACATTCCTCAACTAATGTAGTTAACTATTTTTACTTTTGTCTTTTAGCCTTCTTTTCTTTGATTAATCCACCACCTTTACATTAGACTATTCCTAATTTTACTGTATATTTTCTTATTACTAGTTACTAGCTTTTCTTCTCAGCTTAAAGACACCCCTTTAATATTTTTTGTAAGACTGGCTTAATGGTAATGAACTCCTTTAGCTTTTGTTTGTCTGGAAAACTAAAACTCCATCTCTCCTTCAACTGTGAATGGCAACCTTGCCATATAAAGTATTCCTGGTATTGTTTTTTTTTTCAGCACTTTGATTATAACCTGCCATTCCCTTCTAGTCTGAAAAGTTCCTACATTAAACACAAAAACACACCTACTTATAGTCTTATGGGGATTCCCTTGTATATAACAAGTTTTGTTTTTTTTTCTCGTTGCTTTTAAGATTCTTCCTTGTCTTTGACATTTTAATTATTATGCATCTGGATTTGGGTGCCTTCAGGTTCATCTTATTTGGACCTCTCTAGGCTTCTGCTTCTTGGTCTAGGTATCTGTTTCCTTCCCTAGCTTAAGGAAGTTTTCTGCTCCTTCTTTTCTCTATCCTCCGAGACCCCTAAAATGCAAACGTTATTCCACTTGATGTACCATAATTTCCTTAAGCTACCATAATTTCCTTAAGCTACCTTCACTTTTAAAAATTCTTTTATTTTCGCCTATTTGAATGAATTCCACTGCCCTGTCTTCCAGGTCACTGATCCATTCTTCTGCATCATCTAGTCTGCTTTTGAACCCCTCTATTGCATTTTTCAGTTCAGTTATTGTATTCTTCTACTCTGTAACATCTATACAGTACTTGCTTATATTTTTGTTGAAGTTCTCATTGTGTTCATTCTAATGATAAATACTTTAAGGTGAATTACATGTTTCATTTTGTTCAGAATGCATTCTTCTGTGTTTGTTCCTATATCCTGCTACCATCCCAAAGGAGTAGCCTTGGGTAGGAGATGAGACTTATTATTCAACCATGCACTAGCTCTTGGTTGTCTCTCAATACTTTGTGATTGACCATACAATTTTTTAGTGGCTCCCAGTAGATGACTGACTGTGTGCCAAAACATGCCGTTGTCACAAAGCAGAGGATCTGAGTGAGCATTTCAATTCAGGTTGATTGGAAGCCAGATGCTTTTAAAGTGTACAAATATGTATAGTCCTGTGAGACCACAAGGGTAAGTCCCACAGGCCATCAGAATTAATTAGGGGATCTAAAGGTGTCCTCTGAGTGGCAGTTAGTTAAGAAATTCAGATGTCAGATAAAAACACAAGTTCCAAAGAAAAGAGGTTACATGAAATAAAAAAAGTCAACCAATTTCTTCAGCACTGAATTCAATTCCATGCTGCAGGACAGCGTTACTGACTACAGAAGGAGAGAGATTTTCCCAGGTAAACAGAAGCTGAGGGAGTTAATCACCACTAAATCTACATTACCTAAGAAATGCCAAAGAGTTATTTGAAAGTAAAAGTATACTAATTAACATCAGAAAAAAACTTACCAGTAAGGAAAAATAAATAGTCAAATTTAGATTCTGTCATAGAATAATTTACAATTGGTTTAAAAGTTAAAAAAGAGTAATAACCATAACTTCAATAATGTTATTGGATACATGATATAAAACAAAGTTTAGGAATGCTATCAAAGTTAAAATTATAACACCTTAAGTTGCCATATAAGTTTCATGGTAATCACAAGAGAAAACATGCAGTAATTACACAAAAGAACATGATAAAGCTTACTAATACCAAAAGACAAACATAAAAAAGAAACAGCCAGAACACAATGAAGAAAGTGGAAATAAGTTCTTACCAATAGAAAAAACTAGCCAATCAAGACACAGAATGGCTCAGTATATTAAACAAGATACAATGAGACTCACTTTACTCTCAGTCTGTTTTTAAGCTAAAGGGATGGAAAAAGATATTTCAAGTAGACAGTGACTAAAAAGCAGGAGTAGCTATACTTAAAATGGACTTTATTTTCTTTTTACTATCAAGAAGGTTAATAATTGTAAATATTTCTGTACCCAATATCAGAGCACCTAAAGCAAAACTAAAAAAGGAGAAATAGCAATACAATTAGAATTGGGGACTTTATCCAGAGAAACAGTAGAACTGGAAAAAACTACAGACCAAATGGACCTATGAGACATATACAGAATATTGTGACAGCATACATATTTTCAAGTGCATATAAAACATTTTCCAGGCTAGACCATGTGTTTGTTAGGCTACAGAACAAGTCCTAACAAACTCAAGAAGACTGAAATCATACCAGTATCTTCTCTGACCACCATGGTAGGATATTAGAAATCAATAACAGGAGGAAAACTCATGAATGCATGGAAATCAAAGGGGGAAAAAAGGATCTAGACACAAACAGAAGTGAAAATACAACATATCAACAGTCATAGGATGAAACAGAAGTCATTTGAAGAGGGACGTTCATATCAAGAAATGCCTATATTATAAACAACAAAATCTGAAGAACCTAACTATATACCTCAAATAACTGGGGGGGGGGGAGCCCAAAGGTAGAATGAAAAATAATACAGATTAAGGAAGAAATGAATGAAATGGAAAACAGATCAACAAAATTGAGAAACCTTCAGCTAGACTAATCAAGGAAAAGAGAGGCTCCAAATCAACAAAATTATAAATGAAAAAGGAGATATTACAACTGATAATAAATCAATGACTGGAAAATCTAGAAGATATAGAAAAACTCTTTAGGGGCACCTGGGTGGCTCAGGTCATGATCTCAGGATTGTGACATCAAGCCCCATGTGACAGTCCCCATGTGACAGTCTGCTTGAGGATTCTCTCTCTTCCTCTGCTGCCGTTTGTACACATTCTCTCTAAAATAAATAAATCTTTAAAAATAGACCAATCTACGAGTAAAGAGATTGAATTAGTAATCCTAAATCTCCCAACAAAGAAAAAGCCAGCACCAGACGGCTACACTGGTGTATTTTACCAAAGATTTAAAGAAATAATACCACTCCTCAAATTCTTTCAAAAAATCAACAGGGAGGGAACACTCCCAAATTCATTTTACCAGGCAGCATCACCCTGATACCAAAGGCAGAAAACAACACTATTAGAGAAGAAAACTACAGATTAATATCCCTGATGAATATACATACAAAAGTTGTTAATAATAGCAAACTGAATTCAGTGCATTAAAAGGATTGTTCATTATGATCAAATGGTGCAATGCAAAGATGGTTCAACATATGCAAATCAATAAATGTGGTCCATTAGAATAAAAGAAAAAATCAACACCCATTTATGACAAAAACTCGTAACAAATTAGGTATAGAAGGAATGTACCTCAACATAACAAAGGTGATGAAAATTGTGAAAGTTTGAAATCTTTTCCTCCAAGCTGAACAACACAAGGTGCTCACTCTCAATATTCTTATTCAATATAGTACTTGAAGAACTATCTAGAGCAATCAGGTTAAAAAAACAAAAAGTCATCAGATTGGAAAGAAAGTAAAATTGGCTAATACATGAAAAATCCTACAGAGTCCACCAAAAAACTGTTACTTCTAATCAACCAGTTCAGGAAAGTTCCAGGATACAAAATTAATAATTAGTAGCATTTCTATAAACTAACAATGACTTATATAAAAAAGTGAAGAACTCAACCCCCATTTACAATAGCATCAAAAATAGTATAATACTTAAATTTAACAGGTGAAAATGCCCACCCTGAAAAATACAAGAAATCAAAGACACAAATAAATGGAAAGGTAGCCCCAATTCATGGATGAGAATTAGTATTCTTAAAATGTCCACACTACCCAAAGCCATCTGTAAATTCAATGTAATCCCTATCAAGATTCTAATATAAATATGAACACATGAAAAGATATTCAATAACACTAACCCTCAGGGAAATGCAAATCAAAACCACAATGAGAATCTCACCCTGTCAGAACAGCGAGCATCAAAAAAGACAAGAAAAGACAGGTTGGTGAGGATGTGGAGAATAGGAATCCTTGTGTGCTGCTGGTGGGAACAGCCACTATGGAAAACAATTTGGAGGTTCCTCAAGAAATGAAAAATAAAACTACCATATACTATAGCAATTCTACATGTAGGTACATATCTGAAGCAAACAAAAATACTAATTTGAAAAGACTTACACATCACTATGTTCATTGCAGCAGTATTTACAATAGCCAAGATATGGAAGCAACCTCAAACCTAAATGTTCATTGATAAATGAGAAAATGTGATGTACACACACACTGGAATATTAGCCATAAAAATAAGAAAATCTCGCCATTTGCAACAACATGAATGGAACTAGGGCATTATACCAAGTGAAATAGAGGAAGACGAATACCATATGATCTCACTTATATGTGGAATCAAAAAACAAATATACAAAATAGGAACAGATTTATAGATACAGAAAACAAATTGATGGTCGTCAGAAGGGAGGAGAGTAGGAGGATGGATGAAATAAGTGAAGGGGATTAAGAGGTACAATCTTACAGTTATAAGACATGGGATGTACAGCAAAGGGAATATAACAATATTGCAACAACTTGGTTGTTACATAATACGATATTGTGACAGATTGTAACTAGACTTATTGTGGCAACCACATCATGATGTAGATAAATATTGAATTCCTATGTTGTACACCTAAAACTAATATTGTATGTCAATTCCTCAATAAAATAAAATACAAAAATAATTCCAATACCATTTATTTAAAGCAGAAAAAATAATCCTAAAATATATATGGAAACACAACAGACCTTAAATAGCTAAACTAATCCTGGGGGAAAATAAAGTGGAAGGCATCACACTTTATTTCTAGGACATTATAAGGCTCTGGAAATCAAAACAGTATGGCACCAGAACAAAAATGGATTGACCAACAAAACAGAATCAAGAGCCCAAAAATTAACCCATGCATATACGATCAACTAATACTTGACAAGGGAGCTAAGACCATTCATTGGAAAAAAGACAGTTTTTTCCATACATGGGGCTGAGAAAGTTGAATAATCAAATGTAAAAGAATGAAACTGAGTCACTATCTATCTTACACCACTCACAAAAATTAAATAGAACTAGAAGAAAATTTCCTAGAAGAAAATATATGTGGTAAGCTTCTTGACATGGGTTTATAAATAATGTTCACATATTGCACTAAGCACAAGAAATAAAATCAAAATCAAACCAATGAGACTATATTAACTAAAAAGCTTGCATGACAAGACAAAACAAAACAACTATCAACGAAGGGAAAAAACCTACAGGATTGAAAGAGTACCTGCGGGGCACCTGGGTGGCTCAGTAGGTTAAGCATCTGCCTTCGGCTCAGGTCCTGATCACAGGGTCCTGGAGTGGAACCCCCTCATCAGGCTCTCTGCTTAGTGGGGAGCCTGCTTCTCCCTCTGCCACTACCCCTGCTTGTGCTCTCTTGCTGTCAGATAAATACAATCTTAAAAAAGAAAAAGAATATTTGCAAACCATATATCTGATAAGGGCTCAATATTCCAAATATACACAAAACTTATACAATTCAATAGCAAACTAAATAAAACCAAATATGATTTTAAAAATGAGTAAAGGACCAGAATAGACATCTTTCCAAAGAAGATATATTAACGGCCAATAGGTACATGAAAAGGTGCTCAATCATTTGGAAAATGCAAATCAAAACCATAATATCACCTCACTCCTATTAGAATGACTATCATCAAAAAGACAAGAGATAAATGCTGGGGAAGATGTAAAGAACAGGGAACTCCAGTGCACTTGTGGTGGGATTGTAAATTCATACAGTCACTATGGAAAACAGAATGAAGAGTCCTCAAAAAATAGAATGGAGTGTTATTGAGCCACAAATAGAGTAAAATCTTACTATCTGCAACAACATGGATGGACCTTGAGGGCATTATGCTAAGTGTGGTATGTCAGAGTAAGACAAATAGTGTATGATGTCGTTTATATGTGTAATTACGCAAACTCCTAGAAAAAGAGATAAGATGTAGGGGGGAGGAATTGGAGGAAGGTGGTCAAAAGGTACATACTTCCAGTTATTAGATAAGCACTGGGGATCTAATGTACAACATGATCTATCAACACTGCTGCATGGTATATTTGAAAGTTGTTAGAATTGAGCATATTCTATGAGTTCTCATCACAAAGGGAAAATACACTTTTTAATCTATATGAAATGATGGATGTTAACTAAATTTATTGTGGTAATCATTTCACAATGTATGTGAATCAAATCATCATGCTGTACACCTTATATAGCGCTGTGTGTCAATTATCTCTCAATAAAACTAGGAAAAAATGAGACAAAAAGCTAACATCAACTATAAATAAGGAAAACTCCAATCGTGTACCATCTAAAGAATACAAAGAGACCACATCACTTCTATGGCATTCATCACAAAAATGCATCACCTGAAACTAATCATGAAGAAACAGACAAATCCAAATGGAGGGACATTCTACAAAGTAATAGTCATGTAATCTTCAAAAGTACCTGGGCCATGAAAGTCAAGGAGAGCTGAAGAAATGTTCCAGATTAAAGAGGACTAAAGAGACATGATGACTAAAGTAACCTGTGACCCTGGATATTATTGAGACAATTAGCAAAACCTAAAAAGGTGTTGATGTTCAATGACAGTAATGTGTCTGGGTTAATCTTCTAATTTTTTTATATCACATTGTTATTTTGTGGGAAAAAGGTCCTTGTCTGTAGTATATTAGTGCTATTCTTGGAACTGCATTGACCATTGTTCCAAAAAAGAAAGAAAAGAAAAAAGAAAGAAACCCATTTATGAGTCTTTCCCTTGACCCATCCTCTCATCAATTTTTGTAAGCCACTGAGATTTTAGGGTTTATTAATTATAAATAGTTTGGCAACCTTAACAAATGTACCCCTTGGCTTTCCCTATAACAGATTATTTATTAGTGTGGGACTTGCATATCTTAGTAGCATATAATAGGAAAGGTTTCCCAAACCAAGCTTTTATTACTTACAGTTGAGAGAGTTGCTAAGAACCCAGGCTCTGAAGTTGAACCCTGGATCCTCCATCTGCCAACTCTGTGACCTTGGGGAGTGACATATGATCTCTGTACATCAATATTTGATTTATAATCATAATAGTACACAACTCAGAGGGTGGTTGTGAGAATTCTGTGAGTAATTATATGGGAAGCCTTAAAATACAGCCTAACAGAGAGGAATAAAAATAGCAATTTTTGCCTTTACCTTCCTTTCTGAGTTGTGTAATATTATTAATCATAAATTTTGTTTTCAACATTTATCTCCAGAAAAACAACATTCAAAATTGAGACATTATGTAATAACAATTGAGTAATATAAATTCATAAATTTGCTTATAATAAATCTAACGAAGGGTTAAAGGGCAATGGCAGAGCTATTCTCAATCCTGAGAATATTACTTATAGCATAGAAAAGGATGAGAAAAACATTTTGTGTGGTAGGTGAAAGATTAAAAATAATGGGGAGATAATGGAAAAGAATAATGTAGTGAAAGGATCTTGTCTGCACAAAAAAATAAAAGTTCATATTCTGTATTACTTATCCCACTTAACCCTTTAAATTCACTTACCAAAAATATACTCCAGATGCTAGAACACTGAGATGATGCATTTTACACTTTTTCTGTGTATTTTAAGAATTTAATGTTTTAATAAAACAAATTTCCTTCACCATATTTAATGAGTTAAACACAATTATTTACCAATGCATGTAGTTAAAGCTCTCCCAGAAAAGTACATAAAGCCTTTCTATATTTGCTAAGTCTGTGTAAGATTTCTGCAGACAAGTTAACAAACAGTTTAGATATTTAATAGAGAGAGATTCAAAGAGCACCAACTTCTATCCTTCCTAGGAAATTTTAGGATTAAATATTAATTTGATTGATTTGGTACAAATTTCCCCACTTTCATAAATTCATATTTCATTTTTACCTCTGCTTTTAAACTTGCTGTCAAGTTTAAAGCATTTTTCTTTTCGGTTGCAACTTTGTTAGTGATCTGAAGTAAGGTTTAATTTGACAGTCATAAATCTGGTTTCTATTTCATTTCTTAAGCTATATGCATTTGTTGTGTATTGTAATGATAACTTTTGACAGGTCCATAGTCCCTCTCATGTGTAGAGGACCTTTTACCATGAAGTATATACCTACATACCCTGACACCACATTTAAATAAACTGGGTTTTAGTTTTGTTCTTATCTCTCCATTTTCCCATCATCACACACTGAAGTAGAAGGGCTATGGTTTTACCCAGGTAAAAAATTTCACACACACACAAGTAATACCGTATGCTCCATTTAGTAATAAAAGAACAGTGAATACCTCTCGTGGGAAGGGACAGAAGGGAAACTTCTACAGAAATGAAATTTTTAAAATCCTTATCTAGCTGGTAATTATATGGGTGCATATACAGTTTGTACATACAAAAGTGTAAGCTGTGTATTTACTTGTTGTGTATTTTAATAAAGTGCACCGCAATGTTTAAAAAGAGAAAAAAAGGGTAATATCAGTTTTCTCCTGTAGTAGAGTTCTTGAATTGTAGCTCATCAGTAAAATTTGAAACAGTTGTGTAGTAAGAGAATGAAAAGAGGCCAAGTCACGAAGTAAGTTTCCACGGAGGGTGGGAAACTAGAAATCACCCCTCGGGGCCACTGGAAAGTGGTGAGAGCATTAGTGAAATACTCCAGGTCTAGCTTTCTGTTGTTCATTTATCAACCCTCTAAAATCACCACAGCTTATTCTTACTCCTGTTGCCATCCTAAATATAAAAAACATCTGGGAAAGCAGGCAACAAACAGCAGCAGCTGTTATTATTGGCACAGAACAAAGGAGAAAAGCACAGAGATGGCAGCATGTAGCAAAACAGCCATAAAACTGGGCCAAGCAGCAGCAGTGTGCCCAAGGGTGGCAGAAAACTGAATACGATGAAGGGTGGCCAGCAACATTTCCACTTTATAAAGTTAGTAAGAAAACTTCAGCACAAATAATTGTTTTTAGTCAAATCATGAATATAATTCAAAAGCTTTTTTTTCATAAAAACATGCAGTTTCTTAGTATCCCCAACCAATTATACATTCTAGCCCAGATTTTTTTTAAAGATTTTATTAGAGAGAGAGAGTGAGTACAAGCAGAGGGAGAAGCATGCTCCCTGCTGAGCAGGGATCCTGACATGGGGCTCGATCCCAGAACCCTGGGATCTTGACCTGAGCTGAAGGCAGGTGCTTAACTGACTGAGCCACCCAGATGCACCCCCTCCCCCTTTTTTTTAACTAACATCTCTCAGCTTACTGAGTACTAGAGTTTGCTAAGTAAATCTGGGGCAAGATGAAATATTTCACTCACCAAAATGTTTGCTTGCTTCTTCATATTTCTCAGCAATTTCAGCTAGCCTAGCTAAGTAAGCTCTGAACCTTGCATTTATATGCCTGTCAAGAATAGGACAACAAAAGACAAAAACTAGAACCATCTGCTAGGGCACTTAGAAGGAGACCTTGCATAAAGTCCAAAGAAGGATTATAGAATAAATTCAAATGTATAGTTACTATGAAAAATGGGGATATACAAAAAAAAATGGTAGGCCCACAGTGAAAAATAAGTTATCAGGTTGCAATTTTTTAAAAAACAAACAATAATATAGCAGGAAAATTTTATCCAAAAGAAAGTCTAGACTTAAACAAAAAAAACAGTATTAAAAATAGGGTCATAGATTGATAAATCATTTGATTTTTCCAAGAAAAACCAATTCTAAACTTCTATGCATAAAATAATGATTTTGTAAAGTGAAAACCAACTGACAGAATTTCAAAGAGAAATTCACAAATTCACCATAGCAGTATGATTTTAACAGAGCTATCTTGGATAGATCCATCAGCCCAACCCAAAAAGTATTAGAAAAATTAAAGAACGCATTTGACAAAATACAGCATCCTTTCCTGATTGAAACACTTCAGAGTGTAGGGATAGAGGGTACATTCCTCAATCTCATAAAAACCATCTATGAAAAGCCTACAGCAAATATCATTCTCAATGGGGAAAAGCTAGAAGCCTTTCCCTTAAGATCAAGAACATGACAAGGATGCCCACTCTCGCCATTATTATTCAACATAGTACTAGAAGTCCTTGCAACAGCAATCAGACAACAAAAAGGGATCACATATATCCAAATCGGCAAAGAAGAAGTCAAACTGTCTCTCTTCACAGATGACATGATACTCTATATGGAAAACCCAAAAGAATCCACTCCCAAACTATTAGAAGTTATAGAGCAATTCAGTAATGTGGCGGGATACAAAATCAATGCTCAGAAATCAGTTGCATTTCTATACACGAACAATGAGACTGAAGAAAGAGAAATTAAGTCAATGCTATCCCGATCAAAATACCAATGACATTTTTCAAAGAACTGGAACAAATAGTCCTTAAATTTGTATGGAAACAGAAAAGGCCCCGAATCTCCAAGGAACTGTTGAAAAGGAAAAACAAAGCTGGGGGCATCACAATGCCGGATTTCGAGCTGTACTACAAAGCTGTGATCACAAAGACAGCATGGTACTGGCACAAAAACAGACACATAGACCAATGGAACAGAATAGAGAGCCCAGAAATGGACCCTCGGCTCTTTGGGCAACTAATATTTGATAAAGCAGGAAAAAACATCCGGTGGGAAAAAGACAGTCTCTTCAATAAATGGTGCTGGGAAAATTGGACAGCTACATGCAAGAGAATGAAACTTGACCACTCTCTCACACCATACACAAAAATAAACTCCAAATGGATGAAAGACCTCGATGTGAGACAGGAATCCATCAAAATTCTAGAGGAGAACATAGGCAGCAACCTCTACGACATCAGCCAAAGCAACCTTTTTCATGACACATCCCCAAAGGCAAGAGAAACAAAAGATAAAATGAATTTATGGGACTTCATCAAGATTAAAAGTTTCTGCACAGCCAAGGAAACAGTCAGAAAAACTAAGAGGCAGCCCACGGAATGGGAGAATATATTTGCAAATGACACTACAGATAAAAGACTGGTATCCAAGATCTACAAAGAACTTCTCAAACTCAATACACGAGAAACAAATAAACAAATCAAAAAATGGGCAGAAGATATGAACACTTTTCCAATGAAGACATACAAATGGCTAACAGACACATGAAAAAATGTTCAAAATCATTAGCCATCAAGGAAATTCAAATCAAAACCACACTGAGATACCACCTTACGCCAGTTAGAATGGCAAAAATAGACAAGGCAAGAAACAACAATTGTTGGAGAGGATGTGGAGAAAGGGGATCCCTCCTACATTGTTGGTGGGAATGCAAGTTGGTACAGCCACTCTGGAAAACAGTATGGAGGTCGCTTAAAAAGTTACAAATTGAGCTACCATATGATCCAGCCATTGTACTACTGGGTATTTACCCCAAAGATACAGACGTAGTGAAGAGAAGGAACATATGCACCCCAATGTTCATAGCAGCATTGTCCACAATAGCTAAATCGTGGAAGGAGCCAAGATGCCCTTCAACAGATGACTGGATTAAGAAGATGTGGTCCATATATACAATGGAATATTACTCAGCTATCAGAAAGAACGATTTCTCAACATTTGCTGCAACATGGATGGCACTGGAGGAGATAATGCTAAGTGAAATAAGTCAAGCAGAGAAAGACAATTATCATATGGTTTCTCTCATCTATGGAACATAAGAACTAGGAAGATCTGTAGGAGAAGAAAGGGGGGGTAATCAGAAGGGGGAATGAAGCATGAGAGACTATGGACTCTGAGAAACAAACTGAGGGCTTCAGAGGTGAGGGGGGTGGGGAATGGGATAGGCTGGTGATGGGTGGTAGGGAGGGCACGTATTGCATGGTGCACTGGGTGTTATACGCAACTAATGAACCATGGAACTTTACATCAAAAACCAGGGATGTACTGTATGGTGACTAACTTAATATAATAAAAAATATTTTAAAAAAAGAAAAATTAAAGAACAGAATTAATAAGCTTAGCACAACAGGCATAAAGAACATATTCTTCAGGAATTATTTTTAAGCATGCATCAAATGTTAATGAAAAATTATATAAATTGCTATGAATTCAAAATGATTAACATAATACAGCATGCTCTAATTTGAAAATTTTTTAAGATAACGTGAACTTCCCATTCAGCTAGAAATTTAAAAGTGCAAATCTAAATAAATCCTGGATCAAAGATAAGTTATACTAAGAGACAATACATTTTAGATGTGAACCATAAAAAAATCCTTATAGGATTCATCTTATGAAATATATTGAGAAAAAAAAACTAAGTTTAAAGCATATTTTAAATGTTAATCTTAGAATTGTATAAAGGATTAAAATCAATGGACTAATCCACTAACATAAGGATCACCAGAATACATTAGTAGAATATAAAAATAAGGAATAATATGCAACTAATGAATCATGGAACTTTACATCAAAAACCAGGGATGTACTGTATGGTAACTAACATAATAAAAAAATATTATAAAAAAAATAGGGGCGCCTGCCTTCAGCTCAGGGCGTGATCCCGGAGTCCTGGGATCAAGCCCCACATCAGGCTCCTCTGCTATGAGCCTGCTTCTTCCTCTCCCACTCTCCCTGCTTGTGTTCCCTCTCTCACTGGCTGTCTCTCTGTCAAATGAATAAATAAAATCTTTAAAAAAAAAATAAGGAAAAAAAAAGTTTATGACATTGAAACCCAAAGTAAAAAAGTCAAAAGAAAAAAACTGATAAAGACTAATGTTTAAAAACCTCTGATGAGAGTAATAAAAATGTATTCTAATAAATCTGAAAAGCTAGAAGAAATGGACAACTTTCTAGAAAGGTAAATGCATCAAAAATGAAGACACTGACACCTTGAATAGTACAATAAACATTTAAGATTGAATAATTATCTTTCTCTCACAAAAACCCACAGACCTTAGTGATATGACTTATGGGGATTACCAAATAATCAAAGGACAATCATAACTCTCTAAAGACTCATTCAAACAAGATGGGGGAAAGGGGAGGAAGACTCTAACTCATGGTATGAAGCCAGCATTTTCTTACCAGCACCAGATAAGAATATGTAAGAGTGAGAAAATATAGGTAAATTCCATTCATAAAAGCAAAAATCCTAAGTAACCAGGAAGATGACTCTTTGAGCAAGTTGGATTTATCTTGGGAGTTCAAGTTTGGTATAACATTTAAATCAATCAATTTAGTGACTCACTTTCTAAAAATTTAGTTGAGGAATTTCAGTCCAAGATGATGATGTAGGAAGACCCTAAACTCTAGTCCTGTCAACTGTGCATCTGTTCATAGAGCAACTCCTCCTGAAGAAGAACTGAAGGGCTGACAAACCAAAACCTCCAGAATAAAAGATAGACAAAGATTGACACAGGGAACACCCACCCCCAATGCTGCAAACTACAATGGGGAGGATGATGGTACTGAGGGACCATGAGCAGATTCATCCCTCTGGGACACAGGAAAAAGCAGCAGTTTAAAAGAGCAACTGGTACATAAAAGATCTAACACTGGAACTCCACCAGATGGCAAAGGAGCTGCTGGAACTCTCTCTGGGGTGGAGGGACTGGTGAGTGCCATAGTTAAAGTCCCCTTCCATCTTAATATGCCTGATAGAAGCAAGGTTCAAGCACCATAGCTAGCATGCCACCCCAGGGAGCCCTGGAAACCTAGCCCACACCAGCCCCGGACAACCTGGGGAACAGAAATTAGCTGTTTAAAAGATCAACTAGAAAAACCTACTGAATGGGAGAACATATTTTCAATAATATAGCTAATAGGGGGTTAATATCCAAATATATAAAGAACATATACAGCTCAACACCAAAAAATAATCTCATAAAAAAGGGGTGGGGGAGCAGAGGACGTGAAGAGACATTTTTCCAAAGAAGACAGACAGACGGCCAACAGGTACATGAGAAGATGCTCAACATCACTCATCATCAGAGAAATGCAAATCAAAACCACAATGAGATACCACCTCGCATACATCAGAATGGCTAAAATTATATATATGTAAAACAGTAAGTGTTGGCAAGGATGTGGAAAAAAGGATCCCTTGTGCATTGTTGGTGAGGATGTAAATTGGTATAGTCACTGTGGAAAAGAGTATTTTAATTTTCAAAAAATTAAAAACTAAAATACCATATGATCCAATAATTCCACTATGGGGTATTTACCCAGGGAAAATGAAAAAAATAATTTGAAAAGATATATGCACTCCTATGTTTATTGCAGTATTTAAAATAGTGTCCATCAATAGGCAAGCGGATAAGGAAAATATTGTATACATATACAATGGAAAATTGCATGGTCACTAAAAAAGATGAGATCATTCCATTTGAGACAACATGGATGGAGCCAGGAAGTATTATGTTAAGTGAAGTAAATCAGACTGAGAAAGACAAATACCATGCGATTTCACTCATAAATGGAATCCCAAAAAATGACTAAATGAAAAGCAGAATCAGACCTATAAATACAGAGAATAAACATGATTGCCAGAGAGAAGAGGGTGGGGAGCTGGACAAAATGGGTGAAGGGGTGAGGGAAATACAGGCCTCCGGTTATTGGATAAGTCACAGGAATAAAAAGCAGCACATAAGCACATAAGTCAATGATATTGTTATAGCGATGTAATGACAGAGAGTAGCTATACTTGTGGTAAACACAGCATAATATATAAACTTCTCAAATCACTGAGTTGTATACCTGAAAATCATACAACGTGTGTCAACTATAGTCAAAATAATAAATAAAAGATCTAGAATATAAAGAAACTAGCCCTAGAACCCTGTTAAATGGCAGGGGAGCTGCTAGAACTCTCTCTGAATCAGAAAGCATGGTGAGAGCCTCAGTTTATGCTCCCCCTACACCTTGATAAAGTGAACAGGAGCAGTGTCCTGTTGCTTTAGCCAGACTACTGCCTCAGTGATCCCTGATCCCCTAGCCCACAATAGCCCCAGCTGTCCCATCAAAGTGGACCCAGCACAGGGCACACTGGATACCTCTGGTCAGCACTCACCACAGCTCCAGCCATCATGCCAAGGTGACACAGGTACAAAGCATTCCAGAACATTCCAGGCCCATACCAGTTCAGCTTCAAAAGGCTTGCTAAGTCACCCACAGCATAGAACATTCTAGACCTCTGGGCTCATGCCTGCTTCAACTCCAGCTACCCCACCAATGTGTTCCAAGCATGGAACACTCTGAGAACTTTTAGCCTATTTCCACCTTGGTTCCAGAAGTCCTGCCAAGTCGCCCCCTATATGAAGCACCCTGGACCCACTGAGACATCTTGCCACAGGTCTGGCCACCACAGTCTGTAGAGTGCCTCAGGACACCTCAGCCCATACTAGCCTTGGCTCTAGTTGCCCCACTAGCATACCTCTGTGACAAGTACCCTGGTACACCTCAGCTTGAACCATGCTGCCAGGGTTATCTCTAAACGAAGAGGACTGAGACTGCCCCAGTCTATGCCCAACTCAGCTACAGCTGTACAGCTAGTGATCACCCTACACAGAGCCCCCAGGATCCCTGGCCCCTGCCTCATCTCACATTCAGCTGTCCCACTGGGGTTCCCTCTGTGTGGAGTGTCCCAGGATATCTCAGTTTACACCCACTTCAGCTGTCCTACTAGGGTGCTCTATGTCCCAAAGCCTCAGAACCACAGTGGTCTACACGACTTCAGCTTCCCGCCAAGGTAGCTCCAGGACAGAGTGCTACATGACCTTGAGCCCACAGCAGTAACAGCTCCAGCCAGCCAAAGTTACCATACATACACAGTCTACACCATACACAAGGGAATGGCCATATACAAAACTATTCCTTCAAGTTTAGAAGTAGCTGTTCTGCCTAATTCCTGGAAACAAATACAGAAAGTCAAGCAAAATGGGAAGACAGAGGAATATATTCTGAAAGAAGGAATAGACAAAACCTTGAAAAAGAACTAAAAGAAACAGAAATAAAGTAATGATGTTCACCAGACTGGAGAGAAGAGTGGAAGAACTTCAACAAAGAGAAAATATTTTTAAAAATCAGATTTGAAGAATACAATAACTGAAATGAAAAATACACTAGAGGGAATCAACAGTGGATTAACAGATGCAGAAGAATGGATCAGTGATCTGGAAGACAGGGTAATGGAAAGCACCCAAGCTGAACAGCAAAAAGAAAAAAGAATTTTAAAAACTGAGGATAGGTTAAGGGATCTCTTAGATAACATTAAGTAAACAAACATTCACATTATAGGGTTCCTGGAAGGAGAAGAGAAGAAAAAAAAAAAAAAAAAGAACAAAAAACTTATTTGAACAAATAATAGCTGAAAAGTTCCCTAACCTGGGGAAAGAAACAGACATCCAGGTTCAGGAAGTACGGAGATCACCAAAAAAGATACACTCAAAGAGGTCCACACCACAATATGAAATAATTAAAATATCAAAGGTTAAGACAAAGAATTTTTAAAGCAGCAAGAGACAAGCAAAAGGGACATACAAGGGAAACCCCATTAAGGCTACCAGCTGATTTTTCAGCAGAAACTTTGCAAGCAGAAGGGAGTGACATGATATATTCAAAGTACTGAAAGAAAAAGAAAAAGAAAAAACTACAATCAAATATTCTCTACCTGGAAAGATTATAATTCAAATTGAAGAAAAGATAGAGTTTCCCAGAAAAACAAAACTTAAAGTGGTTCATCATCACTAAATTAGCCTTACAAGAAATGATAAAAGGGACTTTTTTTTTTAACACTTGAAGAATTTTAACTTTTTAAATTTAAGTTCAATTAATTAACATATAATGTATTATTGGTTTCTGAGGTAGAGGTCAGTGATTCATCAGTCTTATACAATACCCAGTGCTCATTACATCACATGCCCTCCTTAATGTCTATCACCCAGTTACCCCATCTGCTCACCTCCCTCCCCTTCGGCAATCCTATGTTTGTTTCCTATGATTAAGAGTCTCTTATGGTTTGTCTCACTGTCTGGTTTCATCTTGTTTCATTTTTTCCTCTCTTCCCCTATGATCCTCTGTTTTGTTTCTTAAATTCCACATACAAGTGAGATCATATGATAATCTTTCTTGGATTGACTTATTTCACATAGCATAATACCGTCTAGTTCCATCCATGTTGTTGCAAATAGCAAGATTTCATTTTTTTTTTTTTTTGATGGCTGAGTAGCATTTCATTGTAAATAGATCCCACATCTTCCTTATCCATTCATCAGTCAATGAACATCTGGGCTCTTTCCATGGTTTGGGTATTAATAGCAACGTGGACACTGCTGCTATAAACATTGAGGTACAGGTACCCCTCTGCATCACTACATTTGTATTGTTGGGGTAAATAGTAGTGCAATTGCTGGATCATAGGGTAGCACTATTTTCAACTTTTTGAGGAACCTCCAGACTGTTTTCCAGAGTGACTGCACCAGCTTGCATTCCCACCAACAGTGTGAGAGGGTTCCCCTTTCTCCACATCCTCGCCAATATCTGTCATTTCCTGACTTGTTAATTTTAGCCATTCTGACTGTTGTGAGGTGGTATCTCATTGTGGTTTTGATTTGTATTTCCCTGATGCCCAGTGATGTGGAGCATTTTTTCCTGTGTCTGTTGGCCATTTGGATGCCATCTTTGGAGAAATGTCTGTTCATGTCTTCTGCCCATTTCTTGACTGGATTACTTGTTCTTTGGGTGTTGAGTTTGATACTTTTTTTAAATAGATTTTGAGTACTAGTCCTTCGTCTGATATGTCATTTGGAAATATCTTCTCCCACTCTGTCAGTTGTCTTTTGGTTTTGTCAACTATTTCCTTTGCTGTGCAAAAGCTTTTTATCTTGATGAAGTCCCAATAGTTCATTTTTGCCTTTATTTCTCTTGCCTTCGGAGATGTGCCTAGCAAGAAGTTGCTGAGGCCAAGGTTGAAGAGGTTGCTGCCTGTTTTCTCCTCTAGGATTTTGATGGATTCTGTCTCACATTTAGGTCTTTCACCCGTTCTGCATCTACTTTTGTGTATGGTTTAAGGAAATGGTCCAGTTTCATTCTTCTGCATGTGGCTGTCCAATTTTCCCAACACCATTTGTTGAAGAAACTGTCTTTTTTCCATTGGAAATTCTTTCCTGTTTATCAAAGATTAGTTGACCATAGAGTTGAGGGTCCATTTCTGGGTTCTCTACTCTGTTCCATTGATCTATGTGTCTGTTTTTGTGCCAGTACCATGCTGTCTTGATGATGATAGCTTTGTAATAGAGCCTTGAAGTCCAGAATTGTGAAGCCACCAGCTTTGGTTTTCTTTTTCAACATTCCTCTGGCTATTCGGGATCTTTTCTGGTTCTATGTGAATTTTAGGATTATTTGTTCCAGCTCTATGAAAAAAGTTGATGGTATTTTGACAGGGATTGCATTGAATATATAGGTTGCTCTAGGTAGCGTAAACATTTTAACAATATTTGTTCTTCCAATGCATAAGGATGTAACATTTTTCCATTTCTTTGTGTCTTCAGCAATTTCTTTCATGAGTGTTCTAGAGTTTTCTGAGTACAGATCCTTTGCCTCTTTGGTTAGGTTTATTCCTAGGTATCTTATGGTTTTGGGTGCAATTATAAATGGGATCAACTCCTTAATTTCTCTTTCTTCTGTCTCATTGTTAGTCTGTAGGAATGCAACTGATGGCTGTGCATTGATTTTATATCATGCCACATTGCTGAATTCCTGTATGGGTTCTAGCACTCTTGGGGTGGAGTCTTTTGGGTTTTCCACATAAAGTATCATGTCATCTGCAAAGAGTGAGAGTTCTTCTTTGCCACTTCAGATGCCTTTTATTTCTTTTTGTTGTCTGATTGCTGAGACTAGGACTTCTAGTACCATGTTGAACATCAGTGGTGATAGTGGACATCCCTGCTGTGTTCCTGAGCTTAGGGAAAAAGCTCTCAGTTTTTCCCCATTGAGAATCACATTTGCTGTGAGCTTTTCATACATGGCTTTTATGATATTGTATGATATGATATGATTATGTTGGGATATCCTTCTATCCCTACACTGTGAAGAGTTTTAATGAAGAAAGGATGCTGTATTTTATCAAATGCTTTTTCTGCATCTATTGAGAGGATCATACGGTTCTTCTTTCTTTTATTTATGTAGTGTATTGCATTGATTAATTTGCAGATGCTGAACCACCCTTGCACCCCAGGAATAAATCCCACCTGGTTGTGGTGATTAATCCTTTTAATGTACTGTTGGATCCTATTGGCTAGTATCTTGGTGAGAATTTTTGCAACCATGTTCATCAGGGATATTGGTCTGTAATTCTCCTTTTTGGTGGGGTCTTTGTCTGATTTTGGGATCAAGGTAATGCTGGCCTCATAGACTGAGTTTGGAGGTTTTCCTTCCATTTCTATTTTTCAAAACAGCTTCAGAAGAATAGGTATTAATTCTTCTTTAAATTTTTGGTAGAATTCCCCTGGGAAGCCATCTGGCCCTGGGCATTTACTTTTTGGGAGATTTTTGATTACTGCTTCAGTTTCCTTGCTGGTTATGGGTCTGTTCAGGTTTCCTATTTCTTCCTGGTTCAGTTTTGGTAGTTTATATGTCTCTAGTTTCATTGATCTGTTCTACTGTTCTTTTGGTTTCTATTTCTTTGATTGCTACTCTAATCTTTCTCTTCTGCTGAGTTTAGGCTTTATTTGCTGTTCTTTCTCCAGCTCCTTTAGGTGTAAGTTTCATTTGTGTGTTTGAGACCTTTCTTATTCCTTGAGAAAGGCTTGTATTGCTATATACTTACATCTTAGGACCACCTTTGCTACACCCCAAAGGTTTTGAACAGTTGTGTTTTCATTTTTATTTGTTTCCATGAATTTTTTAAATTTTTCCTTAATTTCCTGATTGACTCTTCATTCTTTTGTAGGATGCTCTTTAGCCTCCAGGTATTTGAGTTCTTTCCAAATTTCCTCTTGTGATTGAGTTCCAGTTTCAAAGCATTGTGGTCTGAAAATATGCAGGGAATGATCCTAATCTTTTGGTACCAGTTGAGACCTGATATGTGACCCAGTGTGCATTCTATTCTGAAGAATGTTCCAACTGCACTTGAGAAGAATGTGTATTATGGAAAGGAAAAGGAAAAGGAAAGGCACTACAGGCCTATAACCCAGATGCAAAAGTCCTCCACAAAATATTAGCAAGCCACATTCAACGATACATTAAAAGGGTCATTTACCATAATCAGGCAGGATTTATTCCAGGGATGCAAGGATGGCTCAATATTTTGAAATCAATCAACATGAGAAACCACATTAACAAAATGGATAAAAATCATGATCATCTGAATATATGCAGTAAAAGCATTTGACAAAATCCAACATATGTTCATGACAAAAACTCTCAACAAAGTGGGTACAGTGGGGAACATGCCTCAACATAATAAAGGCCATATATGACAAACCCACAGCTGACATCATACTCAATGGTGAAAAATGGAGAGGATGTCCACTCTCATCTCTTTCATTCAGGATAATACTGGAAGTCCTAGCCACAGTAATTAGACAAGAAAAAGAAAAGACATCTAAATTGGTTAGAAAGAAGTAAAACTGTCACTAAATACATATGTTATGGAACTACATACAGAAAACCCTAAAGACTCCACTAAAAAATTATTAGAATAAATTTATTTAGTAAAGTTAGGGAATACAAAAGTAATACACAGATATCAGTTGTGTTTCTATACATTAATAACAAAATACCAGAAAAATAAATTAGGAAAACAACTCCATTAACAACTGCACCAAAAAGAATAAAATACCTAGGAGTAAACTTAACTATGGAGGTAAAAGACCTGTACTGTAAAAGATATAAAACACTGATGAAAGAAACTGAAGATGACACAAATGGAAAAGCATGCCATGCTCATGGATTGAAAGAAAAATGTTGTTAAAATTTCCCTATTACCCAAAACAATGTACAAATTCAATGCAATCTCTATCAAAATACCAATAGCAATTCTCACAGAATAATCCTAAAATTTGTATGGAAGTATAAAAGGTTTTGAATACCCAAAACAATCTTGAGAAAGAACAAAGCTGGAAGTATCACAATATCAGATTTCAAAATATACTACACAAACCAGTAGTAATCAAAAAAGTATGATCAAAATCATTAGCCATCAGGGAAATTCAAATCAAAACCACACTGAGCTACAACCTTATGCCAGTTAGAATGACAAAAATTGACAAGGCAGGAAACAACAGTTGTTGGAGAGGATGTGGAGAAAGGAGATCCCTCCTACATTGTTGGTGGGAATGCAAGTTGGTACAGCCACCCTGGAAAAGAGTGTGGAGGTCCCTTAAAAAGTTAAAAATTGAGCTACCATATGATCCAGCCATTGCACTACTGGGTATTTACCCCAAAGATACAGACGTAGTGAAGAGAAGGACCATATGCACCCCAATGTTCATAGCAGCATTGTCCACAATAGCTAAATCGTGGAAGGAGCCAAGATGCCCTTCAACAGATGACTGGATTAAGAAGATGTGGTCCATATATACAATGGAATATTATTCAGCTATCAAAAAGAACCATTTCTCAACATTTGCTGCAACATGGATGGCACTGGAGGAGATAATGCTAAGTGAAATAAGTCAAGCAGAGAAAGACAATTATCATATGGTTTCTCTCATCTATGGAACATAAGAACTAGGAAGATTGGTAGGAGAAGAAAGGGATAAAGAAAGGGGGGGTAATCAGAAGGGGGAATGAAGCATGAGAGACTATGAACTCTGAGAAACAAACTGAGGGCTTCAGAGGTGAGGGGGGTGGGGAATGGGATAGGCTGGTGATGGGTAGTAAGGAGGGCACGTATTGCGTGGTGCACTGGGTGTTATACGCAAGTAATGAATCCTGGAACTTTACATCAAAAACTAGGGACGTACTGTATGGTGACTAACATAAAAAATATTATTAAAAAAAGAATACTAGGTAGTTATTTAAACTTATATATATTTTTTTAACTTAAATTCAGTTAGCCAACAATTGTCTACATGGATAAAGACCAACTAATAATAATAATATTTGAGAAGAGTTTGATTTGGGGAGGGGAAAAAAGAAAGTTTTCCCTCTTACTTTGTATATCTGAAATTTTAAAATGACCATGGGTTTCATTTATTGTGTAATTATAAATGCACAAACACAAAATCTTTGACATTCCTCCCTTTGAGAGGTGGCATCTATGTATCTTCCCCTTGGATCAAGGTAGTCTCTGTCTGTTGAGCTGCACTGACCAATAGAATATGGAAGCACTGATGCTGCACCAGGTTCCAGGAGCAGGCCTTCATAAACTGGATGCTTCAACTTCTGCTCTCCTGGAATACTCTCAGGCTGTTCTCTCTGGAAACGCAGCCAGCATGCCATGAGAACCCTAAGTCATGATAAGTCAACCATCCCCAGCTAATAGCATCAACTACGGGCCATGTACATGAGCCACCTCGCACATTCAGCCCAGCTGAGCTTTCAGTATTACGACCACAGGAGACTACAAGTAGGAATCGCCCAGCTGAGCCCAGTCGACATACTGAATTATGAGAGATAATTACAAATTGTTATTTTAAGTCACTAAGCTTTGGGGTAGCTTACTGCAAAGCAATAGATAAAAAGATCAATATATACAATATCCTTTAAAACACTTAGAAATCTACATATAGGATTTCAAATAAGAAAAATACAAGATATGAAATCTACATATCTGGAGAAACTTAATAAATCAAAGTTTTCAAGTAATAATTTATCTTAACTGCCTAATATGATCCTTTATGTGTTGTAAATGTTCATAAATATGGTAACATTTAGACACAAGAAAGCTGTGGGTCAAGGAAAGCTTAAGAGAAGAGGTGTGTGATGTAGGTGAAAATGACAACTATCTTTCTTCCAGGACTCATCAAGATCTCTTCAGCAATTCAGAAATTATACATTCTTTTACTTCATTTCACACATGAGTTTTCTTATAATCATCTATTACATGTAGTTAATACTTTACCAAACACAGAGAGAGAGATACAAATAATCACGTTATGCCCGACACCTTCAATTTGCCAAGAAAAGTTCACATGCATAGCATTGCGTAAACATAAAAATGTTCTTTATAAAAATATTTTTATAAGTAAACCTAGAGGAGTTTGCTGGAAAATATGCCTTTAAAGTATAATGTACTTTGTTGAAAAAAAAAAACCATGTAGTAACTATAATATTATGGGACTAAACAAATTTATAGATTTCTCTAAATGGAGGGAAGATTACCTCCTATAGAGTTGCCAGGCTCATTTAAAATTGTAGGAATTTTGAGTATCAGGATTTATTCTTAGCCTCTTGAATAACTGCCAATCTGTGCATTATATCTCCACATTGTCATTATTGAAAACCACTCACTGTTATTTTAAAGGATGTTGAAATTGGGAGGAGGATACTACAAGGGAAATATTGGGAAGATAAGGCGCAACGCAGAGGACATGCAGAGGAGCACGACCATATAGTAACTGAAATGGCCTAGTGTTGGGGGCATACGATTTTATGGCCTTAGATTTTTAAAAAAATGCATTTCACAATATCAGCACTAAGGTAAATTATCATCATCACTCTACAAAGAGATGGTCACACACATTTGAAAGGGATTCAAGAGACCTCTGTTTCTAGATATACAAAGCAGCTTGTTTTAGTCCCAACCTCCTATCCAAAGTAGCCAAAGTAGTCAAACAAAACAGAAATAAAACAGAAAACAAACAACAACAAAAAAAAAACATAGATATTTTTTATGGCATTACAAAGCAATCAAGACATCAGGATTTGAGGGGTCAAGGTCTCAGAGAAAGGGCAAAGTCACTGAAGTGAACCTGACATTTTCTTTTCTTTCTTTCTTTCTTTCTTTCCTTTTTTTTGGGGGGGGGTGAGAGAGAGAGAGAGAGTGCACATGCACACATCCGGGAGGGGCAAAGGGAGGCAGAGATCTTAAGCAGGCTCCACATCCAATGCAGAGCCTAATGTGAGGCTTGATCTTATGACGCTGAGAGCATAACCTGAGCTGAAATCAAGAGTTGATTTCAACTGAATGAGCCACCCAGGCACCCCCTGACATTTTCTTTTCTATTTGCCTTGAGACATTTGCTTATTCTTAATCTGCATGAAGACAAGAATGCTAAAAGAAAGGAGCATCTATGAAACTGAATATTAAGCAGAGCTTTTAGCAATCTTACAGCACTGGGAAGGAACAGTTGCATTTGGGTACCAAGGCAGCCAGAAAGTGTGAGGCCAAATCCTAGGAATAATAGGATTTCCAAAGAAATGAGGCAGTATTCTGAAATGCATTTTCACTCGACATTTGTTCTTTCCAGTATTTCATGGGATGAGAGACTGAGATTAGCAGAGTGAAGGCTAACAGGCTGAAAACCTAGGTACAGCTTCCAGCAATCTTATATAGCAGGGGAGACAAAAATTAAGGTCAGGGCTTCCAAAAGAAGAGATTCTGATTAAGACATCATGCTTTCAGTTGAGACTCAAGAAAGAATTCCCATGCATTCCTAATGGGAATGTAAATTGCTCCGATGACCTTGTGGAATAGGAATGGGTATTTTGTTTTGATAGGTTCTATTCTACCCTATTCAGGGTTCCAGGCTGTCAGTGGCCCCACCATCCTGAAAATGTGGCTAACTAGTGAAACACACTACAGATTGGGTGAAACAAATTATAAAGAGCAAACAGAGGCTTTTATGGGCCAGGCCTTAGAAGAGGTCAGCAGCGCTTCCATCCACATTTCGTGGCAGGAACTCATCATACTGCCACATTTCACAGCATGGGGAACTGAATTCTGAAGCTAAGAGGCAAAATAAGTGAATGTGATGAAGACCCTCCTGCCCCTTTTCTCACCGTTTATACATATAAAATAGCATTCCTCGAACAATGCTAGACATGGAAGTGCTTAATACGTACTTCACATCTTTTACTTTACTATATACAAGTACACTACCTCTATGAACACCAGTCTCTTAGAGCAGGTAGTTATAATATTTATAAAAAAAAAAAAGTCTAGGCTCAAAATGTTATTCTTAAGCATTTTGTTGACTTAACAGGAAAATTTAATAAAATCTCCTTTAGTACTCACTTTATGTAAACCAATGATAAATGCATTACCAAAAGAAGAAAATTCTGCAAGTTGAGACACTAATGATATAAGCAGCTATTAAAGATTGTAAACTGCTGTGTAGGATGGATATTCACAGCTGGTAATAGAAGTCTTAAAATAGAAGTTGTCTTGGCAGTCTAGGCAATAACGCTTTCAAAAGCCAAACAAATTGTTTTGTGATTAATATCTAATTTGACTATGCCATGGGAAGCTCTCCTAAGTACAGTCAGTCCCTGACTTACAATGGTTCCACTTAAGATTTTTCAACTTTATGACTGTTTGAAAGCCGTATGCATTCAACAGAAACCATACTTTGAATTTGATTTTTTCCTGGGCTTATGATGTGTTGTGTGATACTCTCTCATGGTACTGGGCAGCAGCAGCGAGCCCCAGATTCCAGCCACACAATCACAAGGGTAAACAAGGATACACTTAACAACCATTCTGTTTTTCACTGTCAGTACAATATTCAATAAGTTACATGATATATTTCAACACTTTATTATGATTTCTCCCAACTGTAGGCCAATGTAGGGTAGGCTAAGCTATGATGTTCAGTAGGCTAGGTATATTAAGTGCATTTCTTGACTTGTATTTTTTTCTTTCTTTCTTTCTTTCTTTCTTTTTAAAGATTTTATTTATTTATTTGACAGAGAGACAGCCAGCGAGAGAGGGAACACAGGCAGGGGGAGTGGGAGAGGAAGAAGCAGGCTCCCAGCGGAGAAGCCTGATGTGGGGCTCAATCCTAGGACTCCGGGATCACGCCCTGAGTCAAAGGCAGACGCTTAACGACTGAGCCACCCAGGCACCCCTTGACTTGTATTTTCAACTTATATGTTTATCAGGACAAAACCCCACAATAAGTCAAGAAAGACCTGTAGTTGAGATAAACTGTTATTTCCATTGAATTTTTTAACACTGCATTTTATATTTAACCACTAGTGTTTAAGAACAGACTGAAAACTGAAAATGCAGTCCTAGTCACTATGTCTTCCACTAAGATTTTCCAGGGAAATTAGAATGTGCTTTATGCACAGGCATTAACTTATCAACCTTTATTTTAGCAACTGGGGAATTGCAAATAAGCACAAGGAGAGGTCACGATTAAGCAGAAAATTTATTGATTCCTATGTCATTTATCATGGAATTTACATTATAAATTTCATCACAGTACACAGAAACTTTTTATTTGCAAGAGTTTACCTTGCCGTTAGCCAGGTTTAAACAAGATTTGAAAATTATTCATCCATTTAACCAGCCCTTGATTCAATCCTAAATATTTTTAAATACCTTGCTCTCTAATTTACATTGTTCAATTAATGTTGAGAGGTCCGCCAAATAAGGGAATAAAACACTCAGCTAATATTTGTTAACTTGACTAACTTCTGTTAAACACTCTCTCTGGTTCTTTCAATATATCATCTTATTTAGTTTATTTTAGTTCTCACATTTATCTCACTTCACATGTAAGGTAGATGTTACAGGCACTGACATTCTGGTGCTTTGCCCACTGTGACATGATGAGCACCAGTCCTTCTGATTGGTCCATGTCGTTCTAGTCATTAAATATTTGCAGTATTATCTCTGAGAACTGCCATCCCATTTTACAGAAGAGAAAAGTAGATTTTAAGACTGCCATTGATAAATGCACAGCTCGTAAGAGATGGAGTAGACACAAATATGTAAAAATTGAAGAAACAGAATCTTTATGTTATACTGAATACTGTTTTAAAATAGTCTATATTTAAATACTTATTTTTACATGACATTTATTGAATCATATCTTTACATGATTTGAATAACGTATGAGGAAAACATTTCCATGCATTAAAACGTGCTTAACTGTCAAAATGAGAAATCACAAATTACCAGAGACATACTCTCATCAAGAATGACCAGTTAATTAACCTTCGTATAATTCAAAGTCATTCACTCATTACTGCAAGCAAGCAAAGTCATTACAAGGATAGCATGCTCATTCTTTTCAGTACAAGGCAACTGTCACCTTTATTCTTCAGAATTCCTGTCTTTGGATCTCAATACAAAAGTTCTTTCCTTGTCTTAATGTTCTATAACATAAAGCAGTATGACCAATTCAAAAGACAACAGACATCAACAATATAAAACATAAAACAGATCTTCTAATATTGAATTTACTATATTTTTAAAAAATATTAATGAAAAGGCCATTGCAATATTTATAATTTCATAATTATATTCCGTATTTAATTGGCTAAAATTCCACATTTTTGGACCCTATAAAACATTTTGTCTCTGTGGCTCTCTAAAAAGAAATGGGTAACCTCTCTAGAATTTCTCCCTAGTAATACCTGGTATACAACTAATGCCTTTGAAACGTTCATTCCCAGCTTAAAATTCTCTCTCTGGCTTGTAATCTCTATTACTTATTGACCCATCCGTTTAGTTCTCTTTCTAAAACTGACCTCACGTCCTCCTCCAAAACCTACTTACTGTGTTCCCTGTTTTAGTAAACAGGGCTATCATTTACCCCAGGAACCCTGACTGGAAATTAGTGTTGCATTAGCTGCTACACTGGGTGTTAAAACCTGAACTTCATCTACTCGGCCACAACGATAAATCCTACCGCCTAAGTATTTCCACCGTCTGTTTACTTCTCTCGCCCCTCAGGGAAAGCCTCCTAGTACAGACCACCAACATCTCTTGCTTAGGCATTTGGAACAGCCTTATAACGATCTCTGCTTCTAGTCTTGCTCCATTACAATCATTCCTCCATTCTGCAGCCCAATCTTACTAAACACAAAACTGATGATTCATTACTTTGTTAAATATTTCTTGGCGAGTTCTCATTTTTATTAGGATAAAGACCACACCTCCCAAATTCCCTCCATGAATTCCTCCCAACACATTTTCCACCCTCAAACACTGGTATGCTCACCAATCCTTCAGAGGTACCATATCAAACTGTTTTCAGTTCCTCTAATAAATTATTTCTTACCATCACACCTTTAATATCTACCTGATATGCAACCCCACAAGCCCCTGGATAACACCTGCCCATTATTCACATATCAGCTTAAACATTAGATAAGCCAAGAGACCTTCTCTGGCCTATTACATTAAATCATGTCCCTGAATAAATTCCCAAAGGTCCTTGTATTTCCACAACATTAACACTCTCTCTTGTATCTCTCTTGTCTCTCCTAGTTGTCTCCCATGAGCTTTTTAAATTTGTGTGGGTTGTAGATCTTTCTACCCTGTTCACTGGTGTAATACCAGTTTCTATCACATGTCCATCACCTTACAGCAGAAACAAAAAAAAAAAAATAGTAATTTTGAACTTGAGATTCAGACTTTAGACTTAATACATCAGTTTCTGAAATATTTCTTTAAGCCAATTTACATTTGAGGAAGAGGGGTATTTAGTAGCCTGGGTTCTATCTAAGGCAGACAGCCTAAATTCAAAATTTAGATCTGCCCATTACTAGCAGTGTGACCTTGGGCAAGTTACTTAAACATCTCTGTGCCTCTTTGCTCATCTCTCACATGAAGATAATCATACATACCTCACAGTTTTGTTGTGAAGGTTAAGTAATACTTTTACCGTGCTTACAATTGCGCCAGGTGTGTGGAAAACCTACACTAAATCTGCCAACTGTTATTATTACCAATGTTTTAAGCAGGAAAATGTCGAGTCAGACTGTTTATGCCTAAAGCCTTGCTTTGATATACTCAAATGTCCTCTTGGTCAACTGACTCACTTTTACAAAGCATCATATTCCTCTTCCCCATAAAACAAGGGACCAAAAGTGCTTAGTAAAAACAAACCAACTAGTGTTAATGTTAGATGATATTAGTTGAATTGGGAGAGCGAAAAGTTCTTGTTTAAGTTAAAATCTTACAGCTACAGCATTAATAAATTTGACATATAAACTTCAGTTCCTCTAACCTCACTTGAAAATCTTTATCATTCACTATAATTAAAAATAGATGAACCTACAATGTGCATTAGGTGCAAATGTTCAGAAGTACCAACAAGTTCAAGAAATTAAAATTAATAGTAACTTCAGCAAAAAGTATCTTCCTGTGAGCTGACCAATCTGGAAAAAAAATTCTATTTCTTTTTTTTTAATGTAATAAAGCTAAAATATTTACTCTCTTGCTATTTTTAGATTGCATCTCAGGATTATTAAGACTCCAGGCATAATTTTATATTCTTTCCTTATATATATTCTTTTTAAAGCATTAATTTTATATTAACTCTATTAATGGAAAGATTGAATTTTTAACTATTTCTACTATTTTCTCCTTTGGTTATGAAATTTTAATAGCATATTTCTATGGCTCCCTCATTCCAATGTGTAACATTTGCTGTGTTAGAACATGTCATGTAGTTCTCATTCCCTTGATATTTCATAATGCTAAACCAAATGAGGTTTTTAACTAACACCAACTCACTACTATTACTGATCTTATCATGCCATTATATTTAAGTCCCTTTCCTTTACTTCATGCCGAATGGAACCATTACGCTCTGTGAAATCCTGATATACTTATTAGACAGATTTGTTATATGTACAAATAGATAGTTTAGAAGCTAACAATATCTACTATGCTGCCTTTTCTTAGGGTTTTAAATGTTCTACTGAACGATGCAAGGGGAAGAAGTGGATTCTAATATACCATGAGACAAGTAGCCAAAATGTCCTGAGCTGGCTCAGAGGCAAACCACCACAAATCAAGCAGACCCTTCACTTCAGTACAAGTCCATCAATATAGCTCTTAAACAGTAGTTGCTCGAAGCATTAAGAAAAAATCCTTCTGCATAGTGATTTACAACAGATGATTTTCTCTTTATCTGGCTGTTTAGCAACTTTTGAACATCCTCATTATTTTGGAGACTTTCCACCCTTAAGATTTGAGCTTTTCCAAGGTAGAACCCACAAAACTTGATTTCCTCATCTTTGGTGTTTAGGTTCCACTAATGAGATCAGAGATCGCTAATGCAAAAAATTCCTTTAGCACTGAGCCACACAAAGAAGAATCTGCACAGAATTCATTTTCGCAATGAGGGTAGTAGCAGGGGGAGCTGGCTTTCTGAGGCGCAATGGTTGCAAGATTGCATCCCTGGCTCTGAAAGGAGTCTGGTGGGGATGACAGTAAGCTGCAGTTCCTGGCAAAAGGGTGTGAAGGCTGGGAGGGGCAGAGTTTAGTCAGCAAGCCAGCTCTGTGGCATGGTTTTGGGCAATGTTCCTGGAAGCTGAGTCTTGAGTTTGGTTCTTTAGACACCTTGGCATTTTCCATGAACCGCCCATTTAAAAAAAAAAAAAAAGTCTTTTTTGCTTCATCAGTAAGAGTCAATTTTGTTGCTTTTAACAAGAATCTCTAGAAATATCATAACAGGATTCTTTTAACAGCTTCAAATGTATCAAGCCTAGCTAGAATTGCATCCAGAGTGGGAGAAAAAGAATAGAGCAATTTAATTTTAAAATTATCGTTTCAAGTCCTAATTGTTCCTAGGCACTGTGTTAAAGCTGGTCACACATCATCTCATTTAATCTTCACAACAGCTTACTGAGGATGGCATTATCCCCATGATGCCGAAGAGGAAACAGAGACAGAGATTAATTAATTTGCTCAAGATCTTAGTGCAATGAATTATCAGCGCCCTGTGACACTACAGATCTAGGTTACCAGTACTCTTGCTTATGGCCACTGAAATTGTTTCATAGTTCTGGTAAGTTTAAAGTAATAAATCAGCTCACCATTTGTGTGAGCTACTGTTAGCCAATATGACTCTCTTTTTTCCAGATGGCTATAATAAATATGAAAGCACTGGCTGACCCTTTGCCTTTTCGTGGCACTTTACCCCATGTTTATCTCTAGGTCTGAGGTTCTTGAGTGTAAGCCCTGTAACTACACTTTAAGCATTAAACATCAACTTTCAACCTTGCCTGAATGAATAGGTTCATCTTCGCTTAGATGTCAACATAAAGTCAGAGTAATCCTGGGTCTTTTCTTGTCAGTTCCTAGAAGCACTTACAGAATATAAACACTTTTATCTGGGTCCATTTTAGAAGGAATCAACCAACTTGAAACAGAAAAGCTTTTCAAAATCTAAGTTGAAAAAAATACTGAAAAATTCCATGGAAACTGACAAGACAGTTCCCAAGCCGAGATATAATTAACCCCAGTAACATATCCAGGATAGATGCCCTTGGGTAGTTGAACTCCCAGACTACCCTGAACTCCATATGACAGAAGTAGCCCACAACATTTTGTTGAAGATAAGAGGACCCCTTTACTTAAAGACCATGCAGAGTTCCCAAATACTGCAGGTGATCGATAAATACCCTCTAAGATAATGTTTGTTTGTATCCCTAAGGATCTGCTTTCACCTCCATTCTTTGCCCCCTAATCCATACATAATTGGACTCAAATTTCAGCAAAATCTGACTGGCAATATTCTAGGCCAGCTAAGACAGGACAGAGAATCTGGCTACCTTATACTAACAGGAAACAAGAATATGCCTGGGAGTGAATTCTGAGGCTGTCAGATCAAGAAAGGTAGAATACAAAACTAGATATAGGGCACACTCTTGTGACACAAGATTTAACATCCTTAAGGAGATGGGTCAAATACACTGCTGGGTATGGCTTTCAGAAGCTTAAGAAAAGTGATGGCCCATATTAAAAAAAAAAAAAAAAAAAGGAAAAAGGAAAAAAAAGAAAAGTGATGACCCAAATTAAATACGGTAGAAGTGCCAGAACCACCAGTTCAGACTATGGAGGAAGAGATTAAAAAAACAGAACAAAATAAAGCAAAACAAACCCTCAGAGCTGAGGGGATTCTTGAATGGTTCTACCGTTTAAAAATTAAGAAACAGGGGCACCTGGGTGGCTCAGCCGTTAAACGTCTGCCTTCGGCTCCGGTCATGATTCCAGGGTCCTGGGATCGAGCCCCACATCAGGCTCCCTGCTCAGTGGGAAGCCTGCTTTTCCCTCTCACACTCCCCTTGCTTGTGTTCCCTCTTTGCTGTCTCTGTCAAATAAATAAATAAAATCTTTTTTAAAAAATTAAGAAAACAATAATTGACTGTGTTTCTTGTAAGAGCCTGGCACACACTCCATTTATCAAAGAAATAGGAAGGCAGATTTCAAGAGGGCACTAGCTTTGTTGAGAAGCTCATCAATGGCTGCTCTCTACAGGCTGGGACTGATGGTAAGAGATGCTCTTAAAGTATAAGGCTCCCTAAGTAGCAGTGAGATGATACTATCTCTAAACAGCAGTGAACATAATTATTGTAAAAAAGCAGCAGGGTCAGAATAGCAAATAGGAAAGATGGATCGGTAGGGATCTATTGTCATGGCTAGTAGAACATGATTTTCTCAAAGGCATGTTAGATGGGCCACCAACAAAGTTATTTCTTAATACTTATAATCAAAAGAAATCAAGAACAGATGAGAAGGCTGAAGTCAGCTATAGAAATGGAAAATCATGATCCTTTTCCCAGTTTCCAAACCTGAGCCAGTCCTCAAACTCAGAACCCATTACTAAAGGTGGGAACAAGTCCCCATTAAGGGCTCTGAAATAGCATGCTAATTGTATACTATGGTAATTTCCCCAGTTCTTTTCCCCAAGGGACTGACAGTCATTTACTCAGATTTTCAAAATCTAAGTTGAAAAACCATTGAAAAATTCCATGGAAGCTGACAAAACAGTTCCCAAACCAAGATATAATTAAGAGGAGGAATGAGATTGTGATGAGGAATGTTCAGATCTTTCTAGGACTGTTGAATAGATTCTTACCTGACACTAGTATCTGGGGAGCCAAAGCACCCTCATGTCTCCTGGGGAGCTGAAGTATCCTTATGTCTCCCACGTTAAAGTGAGGATAAATGGAGTTAGGCAATAAGTGGAGTTTTGGCTTAGGCTTGGGTCCATCTTTTAGTAGGTCCATTGGGCATATAGATTCAACCAGTAGTAATTTCTCAGGTTCTCAAATGCATGATTGAAACGAACAGGCTTATAGTCTACAGTTCTGTAGGTCAGAGGTTCAGGTGAGCTCATCTGGGTTCTCTGCTAAAAGTCTCATAAGGCAGGAGCGCCTGGGTGGCTCAGTCAGTTAAGTGCCTGCCTTCGGCTCAGGTCATGATCCCAGGGTCCTGGGATCAAGCCCTATGTTGAGCTCTCCACTCAGTGGGGAGCCCGCTTCTCCAGGATCTCCCTCTCCCTGCTGCTCCTCCTGCTTGTGTGCACGCTGTCAAATAAGTAAATAAAATCTTTTTAAAAATGAAAATAAAAGTCTCATAAGGGTGAACTGTTCTCTTAACAGAAGGCTTTGGAGAAGTATCTATCCACTTCCATGTTCACTATAGTTTTGGAGAGAATTCAGTTTTCTGCAACTAGCTGTAAGACTGAGGTTCTTGTTTTTTGATAGATCTCAGTTTCTAGATGCATCCATTTTGTCCTTGTTCTGTGCCCCCTCTATCTGACCAATGGAGAACCTCCCTCATGTTGAGTCAGTCTCATAAGAATCTGACTTATTTTGCCACAAGTTGGTGAAAACACTGATTTTAAAGGGCTTGTGTGATTTGATTAGGCTCACCCAGATAATTTCTCCTTGCCATCTAATGTAACCCAATCATGGGATTAATACCTGGGGCCAAAGATCATGCAGTTGGTATCAGTTTCCTATTATTGTGAAAACACACAGAAATTTAGTGGTTTAAATAATACAAATGTATTATGTTATGGTCTGGAAGCCAGAAGTCTGAATTAGGTCCCACTGGGCCAAAATCAAGATGCTAGCAGGACTGAGTTACTTCTGGAGGCTCTAAGGGAGAGTTTGTCCTCTTTGTCTTTTCTAGTTTCTAGAGACTCTTCTAATCCCTTGGCTCACGCCCCCCTGAAAGCCAGCAAGGCCAAGCCCAATCATTTTCACACTGTCATCTCTGTTTCCTTCTGCCTCCCACTTTCCCTATTAAGTACTTTTGTGACTGCACTGGGTCCACCTGGATAATCTACATTACCTCTATTTTAAGGTAAACTGATTAGCAATCTTAATTCCATCCACAACATTCATTACTTTTTGCCATGTAACCTAACATATTCAGAGATCCTGGGGATTAGCACGCTGTCATTTTTAGGGGCCCATTACTCTTTCTACCACAGGGGCCATTTTAAAAATTTAAAATTCTGCCTACCATACCCTGAAACTGTACCCACCAGCAAAGACGGTAAATGTAAAGCAGTTGCAACTCATAAGGAGTAACAGAAATAAGTGCCACCACCAATGACACAAGAATGCAAGGGTGGGGGTCCTCATTATATACCTTTATAAGCCATCAGTTTGGACCCTAGAAAAAAACGGTAGGATGTGGTGGATAAAAGTTGACTACTCCAAACCTAACCAAATCTCAAATATTACTGCTATTTCAGATGTGATAGTTTTAGTAGAGCAGCCCCTGGTATAAGGTACACGGTCACTGAATAAAATGACCAAGGCAATATATATTAGATAGCATTTGTCCTTGTGCTTGTGCAATGGGCTCAGAGACCAAGTAGCTGTGCGGAGGCTATGTATGAGCTCAACAGCATGGACTCTTAATGAAGCTGATCTGGACACTGCCACTGATTAATGTTCAACTATCCAACAACAGAGGCAAAAGTTAAACTCTAACAGAGTACTGTCTTTTGATGAAATCAGCCAGCTACTTAGTGCAAGGTGACAATATGGAACTCTTCGCACTTTGGGAAGTAACAACATTTCATCCTGATGGAACTGACAAATATACTGAGTATGGGTTTGTCTTTCCTGCTTACAAAGGCTCAGGCACCATCAGTGTCAGAGGACTTGTAGAGATTCTGGTTTAACAAAATGGGATTCCATTCAACATCGCCTCAGGCCAAGGAACCTACTTTAGGAGGTGTGTCAATGGGCAAAGGACCACCATGCTACCCAATGTTTCTACCATATATCAAACCACTCAGAAGCTGAAATATTGACCAACTACCAGTCTCTTGTGGGCACAGCTGAGACACCAACTTAGAGAGGATTCCCTTGGAAGGATGGCAGTCATCCTTCAGGATAGGGCATATATCCTAAACCAATGAATGTTACATGATTCCATGGTATCAGTAGGTAGATGACAGAAAAGGAAGGGCTGGGAAAATAAGGGGTAGAAATAATTGTGCTTGCATCCAACATCACTTGCAGTTATTAACTTGGGGAGTTTATGCTTTTTGGCCCTGCAGTTTTAGGTTCTGACTTCCTGGGGGAACTGGGCCCCAGAAGAGGGATGCTTCCACTAGTGGACACAATTTGAGTCCCATCAAAGTTAAAAGTAAAGGCTGTTCCCTGGGCCATTTTGAATTTCTTGTGGCAGTGGATCAGCAGGCACAGAAAGGAGTTATCATATTTGTAAGGCCAATGGACCCCGATCTGCATGAAGATGTAAAACATCTGCTACAAACTGGGGGTATGAACCAATATGTCTGGCACTCAGGTGGTTTCCTGGAGTGTGATATGCTTATATCCAGTTTTAACTGTAAATGCAGAAGTACAGCAGTCACAGTCTGAGAAGGGCCTCATAACCAGTGACTTATGAGAAGGTCGCCCCGAGATGGGAAGCTATCTAGATAAGAAGAAATGCTAGCCAAGGGAGTAAGGAAATATAAAATAAGTGGTAGAAGAAAGAGATGAGGAATAATTAGTTAATTCCCCAAGAACAAATGTAACAGCCAGGGCTTCATCCCACAAACCTTCCTCTTACGTGTGATTCCTGGAAATTGAGGCCAACCAGAATCCTAAATAAGCTGTGCCTGAACGTAACAAACTAAATGTGACAAGCAGGAGGACCTGAGTGGTACAAAGAGTCAACTATAATAGATGCTCTTGGTACTCCACCCACATCCCCTTCACTAGATCAGTAAGTTCATCCATCAACTAGCTGCTATATTGCCAGCAAACACCACAACTACCCATTTTCTGGAGGACTTTGCTTGCCAAAAAGCAGCCTTTTCCCTCAGGAAGTTCCCTGCCAGCAACCCTTGGCCAACAACTGATAAGAGGGTATAAGGAATCAGGGTGAAGCCAATGTGGTGGTGTCCTATGATGTATAGTCTGTGCTCCAGATCTCCTGTAGGACCATCTGAATCTCCGTTCCAGCAGAGACCATACTGTTGCTTAGCTTTCTTCCTCCTGCCCTTCCCTGCTTCCCTCACTTTCCTTTCCCTGAAAGAATTCCCTTAATAAGTAACTTTCACAAAATTTCCCATCTCACCCTCTGTTTCTAGGGATTCCCAACCTAATCCCTAACTGTATTCCTTTCCTACGTCTCTCGGAGGTAAATAGTCTTAGAAAGGTATTATTTATGTTTACTATACACGCATGTATATCTAAATAATATACAGTGCTTGAATATTTATGAAATGTACATGAACTGCATTATCTTATTTTTATAATTTCTTTTTTCACTCAGAGTTTCTGAGAATCACATGCATATATAAAGACATTTCACATTTATTAATTTGTGTTACCTCAAGGATTTTTTTATTTTTCTACTACAAAGAAAAAAATATAGCGATTACCATTCTTGAACCTAAAAATATTTACCTAAATTTGACTCTTCCTAAATATGCATGCATTTTTAAGCTAATTTCCAAAGTTTTTTTTTTTAAGTAGTTGAAGTGATTTATAGTATCACAAGGAAAGTTAATGTGTTCACAATATTTTACATTTTCCCTTCAGTTCACAACATACAGAATACATTTTGTATTCTAATATGTTAATGTTTCCTAATTTCTTGAGTGTGTGATCACACTGTGGTTTCAGGTTGTATTTATCTGTTTACTAGCAAGGTAGAGCATCTTTTCATTTGTTCTTTGGTAACTCAGGTTTCCTTTATTGAGAAATGTCTGTATGCATGGCTCCTTGATTCATGGACTGCAGCATGGATGTGTTAGCAGGAATGAAAACATCTCATTGTCCTTCTCTATCAGAGCTCTTGGGTGACCAGGTTCATTATCAATGAACAGCCATATACTGAAAGGAATCTTTTTTTCTGAACGGTAGGTATCAGCAGTGGGCTTAAAATTTTCAGTAAACCATTATAATCATATGCACTGTCATCCAGGCTTTGTTGTTCCATTTATAGATCACAGGCAAAGTAGATTTAGCATAATTCTTAAGGGCCCAAGGATTTTGGAATGGAAAATGAGCACTGGCTTCAATTTAAAGTCACCAGCTGCATTAGCCCTTAGCAACAAAGTCAGCCTGTCCGTTGAAGATTTGGAAGCCAGATATTGACTTCTCTTCTCTAGCTATGAAAGTCCTAGATGACATCTTCTTCCAGTAGAAAACTGTTTCATAGAAAGCTTCCCATAGAAGAACAAATACTAATGAAAAAGTTTGAAATACTACAAGAATTGCCAAAACGTGTGACACAAATGAATTGAGCAAATGCTAATGGGAAAATGGTGCTGACAGAATTGCTCAACACAGGGCTGCCATAAACCTTCAATTTGTAAAAAACACAATATCCAGGAAGCACAATAAAGCAGAGCACAATAAAATGAGGTATACTTGTATGTATTTTTTAAAAAATAATAATAAAATGCACTAATACCACCCTGCTTAAGAAACATCACATTAATAATCCCCTTGGATTCCAGCTATCACCTTCCATCACCTGTTTATAGCATTTTGGAGATCTGCTTTCTAATAGCATTACACAAAAGAAAATCCATATTATTTTTTTTCTCACTTAAGTTCATAGATATTTTTTTTCTACAACAAAGTAAAGCTTTTTCTAGTAGTTTCTATTGTCCTTCCTATAATTTGGAATGTGTGTTTCAGTACAGACTCAGTTCTATGTGGAGTGACTCTGTGAACATTATCTAGGAAGACGCACAGTGACACTGGGCATGACCTGGTGATGGTTGTGAATTGACATTAACATAGTATTAACTCATCATCTAAGTACATAGAATGTCTCCCCATAATGCCTGATTATCTATGATCTTTCTATGTCCTCAGACTGTTCTGTTGTAATTTTAATTAGGTAAAATCCTTGATATTTTAATTGTTATTATAAAAAGCACTTCACTTTACTATTTTTTCTTCTTGGTTATTGCTTTAGTAAATTGTTTTTCTTTCCAGAACTAATGAATAGCACTAATTAGTTCTAATTGTTGATTTTGTTGGTTATTTTTTTCTAGGTAGATAATCATACAATTTATAAATCATGAGGTATATCACTTTTCTTTCAATTTTAATGCCAGTTTTCTAGGTTTCTTTTTTTTTTTTAATACAGTTGGCTAGAATTTTCAATTTTCTTTTAAATACTAATGTGAAGATAGATAATGAGTACCTTTGTCATGTTCCCTAACTTAAAAGGAATGAATGCAATATTTTATTAGGGTTTGGGATATAATAAAACCTTTTCAAATTAAGGAATTTCCCTTCTTATTCTAATATGCTAAGAGTTTAATTTTTAGCAAAAAAGTTGTTTATCAATTTTTTTTTACATTGGTTGAAATAATTATTGTTCTTTTAATCAGTTAATATCTGTCATTAAATACACTAAACAATTTTATAATATCAAAAACTTACATTTTGTGATAAAACCAATTTTTATAATGTTATTACAAATGTATTAAGTTTATTTAGTCATTTATTAATTTTGCATTTATTTTTGTTAATAGAAAAGTAGCTATTTTTCAAAGTTTCATAAAACTCACACATAAATCCTCCTCAAGTTGTAGCCTTTTGAGAGAGGAAAACTTCAATGATCATTTTAGTTTCTTTATTGCTTATTGATCTTTTTATTTTTTCTCATTCACAGAGAGAAAACAAATTCACCCAATTTTCTGTTGCCATTTAAAGGCAAAGATGAAAATTTAGCTCAGGATTCACTGATTCCATTGCTTATGCTCTTAACCACTATTAACTATTATTCATCCTTATCTTGTTTAGAAGACGTCCTCTCTAAATATGTAGTATGGAGAAAGAACTAAATAGATAAATAGAATGAAAATCAGATATGTAAAAGATGACTCTTGTTACCCTGAAATACAGATTGAAGGCTGATGTAATGAAGGAAGAAAAATAAATGAGGAAGATTATCACAATAACACAGATATAAGTTAAAGAGTATGATTATTGGTTGGAAATAAAAGAAAATGGCAAATAAGCCAAAACAAGAGAACATGGAATGAGATGTAAAACCAAATAAAAACCCCTAAGAGTATGAAGTTGAGATACCCAGTTTCTTCAGCAAAAAAACAAAACCAAACAAAATAAAACACCTTACACCACTAAAGGAAAAGGTTAAAAAAAGAACTGGTAGTGAATTAACTCAGTTCTAATTCCTGGTGGTGTGACTGACTATTCTTTCGCTTCCTAGTGTTTCCTCCCCTGCGGAAGGAGTATCATTAGTTTAGCCTTCCTGGCTTCTCTCAACCTTGATTTACTCCTCTCAAAGGATGGAGGAATGACTCAGAGAGAATTTTAGCAGAAATATCCCAGCCCCTTCCTCTTTATTTCCTTTGGGGTAAGCTGTATCTAAAGAGTATTCTGCTCTGTCCCCCTTCCAGTAGTTCTACAGAACCAAACTTGATCCCCTCAGTGAGGCCCCCGACCCAGCCCAGAGCTGTCAGTGACAGGTGGCTAAATCTGCCTGATTCTGAGTCTCAATATTAAGATTAGGTGTAAGCCACATTTTCCAAAACAGCTTTGACATTAATAAAAGTTAGATTTGACTTCTCAATCAACTTATTATTTAGTCCTATGTGCAAATTAATTAAAAACTTAGGATAGATGATATTTTTTGCTTCTTCAAACGCCAAGTACTCATTAAGATTGATATAATGTGCACAGTGCTTTAAAATTTAAAAAAAAAACACAGCTGATTTGTTTTAAATGAAAATAAGAATTTGTGAAATATTCACAGAGATGTGAATTAAAATCCTGGAAAAGAACTAAGAAAAACTGAGTTTGGAGATTCCGATTTGAGAATTCCATATATAGGAAGAAACAGAGTGTATATTCCAGGACACAAGACTTAGCTGGAATGTTAAAAGATAAATCATATACCAAGGGGAAAGTAGTATTTGAGGAGGAGGAGGAGGAGGAGGAGATTTACGACAGTATCAGATGTCCCAGAGGATTTGGTAAGAAGATGCAGGATGCAAATGATGCACTTCAAAAGAGGTATTTCTGTTTGTGGTGGGAGCTGAGCACCATGTAGTTGTCCTAGGACTGTGAGAGAAAGAGAGAAAAAAATTACAGAATTCTTGAGATAAGAGTAAATTCTATGCCTAAGTGCCTACTGTTTCTTCCAGTTCTAACACAGTCCACAAATACGCTTAACACAGACCCTTTTAAAGTTACTTGCAACCTACGATGAACAAACAGCATTGATGAAGGGTTTTCTGGCATGTGTATGGACATGTGTAAGTGTTGGGGATAGGTGAAGAAATTACATTTGTCAGAAATTGTGACACAAAATGATTTTTCCATAAAACTCCTAGAAGAAAACATAGGTAGTAATTTCCTTGACATCGGACTTAGCAGCATTTTTCTAGATATGTTGTCTCAGGCAAGGGAAATAAAAGCAAAAATAAACTTCCCAGACTATCCAAAATAAAAAGCTTTTGCACAGCAACAGAACAATCAACAAAACTAAAAGGCAGGTAAAATACCTGTACTCAGAAAAGTATAAAACACTAATGAAATAAATTCAAGACAATGCAAAGAAATGGAAAGACATTCCATGCTCACGGACTGGAAGAACAAATGTTGTTAAAACGTCTATACTACCCAAAGCAATCTGCAGATTTAATGCAATCTCTATCAGAATACCCGCAGTACTTTTCATTGAACTAGAACAATCCTAACATTTGTACAGAACCACAAAATACCTCAAAAGGCCAAAGCAGTCTTGAAAAAGAAAAACAAAACTGGAGGTATGACAATTTCAGATTTAAAGTTATATCACAAAGCGATAGTAATCACAACAGTATTATTCTGGCATAAAAACTGACAATAGATCAATGGAATAGAACAGAAAACCTAGAAATAAACCCACAATTTTATGGTCAATCCACCATCAACAAAGGAGGAATGGAAAAGGGATGGGAAAAAGATAGTCTCTTCAACAAATAGTGTTGGGAAAACTGGACAGACACATGCAAAAGAATGAAACTGGACCACTCTCTTTCACCATACACAAAAATAAACTCAAAATAGATTACAGATCAAACGTGAGAACTGAAACCATGAAGGTCATTGAAGAGAGTACAGGCAGTAATCTCTCTGACATCAGCTATAACAACATTTTTCTAGATATGTCTCCTGAGGCAAGGAAAATAAAAGCAAAAATAAATTATTTGGACTACATCAAAATAAAAAAGTTTCTGCACAGTGAAGGGAACAGTCAACAAAACTAAAAGACAACCTATTGAATGGGAGAAGATATTTGCAAATGACATCTCTGATAAAGGGTTAGTATCCAAAATATATAAAGAACTGATACAACTCAACACCTGAAAAACAAATAATGCAATTAAAAAAATGGGCAGAAGACATGAACACACATTTCTCCAAAGAACACATACAGATGGCCAAGAGACACATGGAAAGACGCTCAACATCACTCATCATCAGGGAAATGTAAATCAAAACTACAGTGACATATCACTTCACGCTAATCAGAATGGCTAAAATCAAAAACACAAGAAAAATCAAATGTTAGAGAGGATGTGGGGAAGAAGAACTTTGTACATTGGGAGTGCAAACTGGTACAGCCACTGTGGAAAACATATGCATTTCCTCAATAAATTAAAAATAGAACTACACTGCAATTCGGTAATGGCACTACTAGGTATTTAACCAAAAAAATACAAAAACATGAATTCAGAGGGATACGTGCACCACTATGCTTATTGTACCATTATTTACAATAGCCAAATTACGGAAGCAGCCCAAGTACCTATCAGTAGATGGATGGATAAAGAAGAGGTGGTGTGTGTACACATACATACACACAAACACACACACACGGAGGAATATAATTAAGCCATAAAAAGTATAAAATCTTGCCACTTGCAACAACATGGATGGAGGTAGACGGTATAATGCTGAGTGAAATAAACCAGTCAGAGAAAGACAAATACCATATGATTTCCCTCATACATGGAATTCAAAAAGTGAAACAGATGAACATGGGGGGAGAAAAGGAGAGAGAAACAAACCAAGAAACAGACTCTTAACTACAGAGAACCAACTGCTGGTTACCAGAGAAGATGTGGGAGAAGGTATGGGTGAAATAGGGGATACAGATTAAAGAGTACACTTATGATGATGAGCACTGAGTAATGTATAGAATTGCTGACTCACTCTATTGTACACACGAAACAAATTTAACACTGTATGTTAACTACACTGAAATTAAAATGTAAAACTAATAATAAATATTAAATACTTAAAAAAATCAGTCATAAAAATGAATGAGATCTGGCCATTTGCAACATGGATGGACCTAGAGGGTATTACGCTAAGTGAAATAAGTCAGTCGCAGAAAAACAAATACCATATGATTTCACTTACATGTAGATTCTAAGAAATAAACAAATGAACAAACAAAAGCAAAAACAGACCTGTAAATACAGAGAACAAACTGATGGTTGCTAGAGGGGAGGGTGGTTGGGGAAATTGGGAAAAATGGATAAAGGGGAGAAGAGATACAGGCTTCTAGTTATGGAATGAATAAGTCACAGCAACAAAAGGTACAGCATGGGGAATATAATCAATGGTATTTAATAGTGTTGTATGGTAACAGATGGTAGCCACATTTGTGGGGAACATAGCATACATACAGACTTGTCAAATCACTACATGGTACAACTGAAACTAAAGTAACATTGTAGGTCAATTATAATTCAATTTTTGAAAATTAATAAAATTTGGTTTCTATGCTTAATTGGGAACTTTCGGTTTTCAGTTCTTGATCCTTCAAGGCAAAAACAATACTAAACAATTTAAAAAAACCTGATACCTTTTATTCCCTTTCCTCTTTTGACTTTACTATGCATTTCCAAATCTTTTTATTCTTTTCATTCTCTTCCCATTTTCTCCATACTTTAATAGTATTTAAGTCCAGAAAAAAATTAATAAGGCTTTATTTGACTTGGGAGAGGATTAGATTGGATTTGCTTTTTCCTCTTGGTTTATCCTCATCTTAAAGTTCTAAGTTGTAATAAATTAATTCTAACTTTAAAGAGAAGCATGAGTTCAGTCTCAATAGGAAAAACTTGGTATTTTCACCACTGCCTCTATTCAAAGTTAGAAATGCCCACTTTATTAAATCTATATTCAATTCTGTGAATATTGATCCTGAAAGGATATATAAATCATTACCATTGTCTTTAGTTCCTCCCCACATCCCGGGCAAATAGAGACTGGATCCTCTAAATTTCCCATACCTTATTACAAATATTTACTGTAGGAAATTTTAAGGATACGAATAAACGTGCAATAATGACTCATGGGACCAGCAATTTGGCCATAATTGCTTCTGCAGACCTATCCTTACACTATATTTAGACTCCAGTTCTATCACTGACCGACTCTTCATTTTCCAAAATCTCTATTCAACCAAAAAAGATATGTTTCCTGGGGTTTTTTGTTTAGTTAGTACATAAACCATATGTATCTAATCAGTTTATAGATTGACTTCCTATATTAGAGTCAATCAACTCTTGTCAGTGATGACAGTAAGAGGAAGGGGTCATTACATGGTATAAATTATTGCTTATTTGACATGGCTGAATAGACAGGAAGGATGAAGAGTAAGCAGGGATTAGGAATAGTACATTCAGTACTTTGATCATGAACATTTTTTCATATTACCCATACACATAATATTACCCTATGTATAGTTAAGAACACCTATTCTCTCCTCAAAGAGACATTCAGTCAATTTATTCTGTTAACAGTTAACAATACAGTTCCATGGTATATGCTGTTTCCAGTATCAAAAATCCAAAAATGACGTTAATGTCATTCTTCAACCTTTGAAATTTTCAGAGATTACTAATATAACCTGTATAAAATATTTGGGGAAAGCAAACAGAACATTCAATTATCATAAATTCTATTTAATTTTAAGAAAAAAATTACTATAACATTTGTGAGTCTTAATCCCTACAGCTAGTTAAGAGATGATTCCTTTACCCACTTCCATGTTCTACAGGCATTAGGCCAATACTTCTATCAAGAGTTTTTGCCAGATATATTTATTACTGATAAATCTAAGTCCATGTGGGTCTGGCCCTGTAAGGTTAAGTTAACATTTACAAATGGCAACACAATATAACACAGGGAATCCCATTAATGTAGTAGAAATATTATTTATTACTGAAAATCAGTCATTTATCCAACAATGTAATATGTCTACATTTTAACATAACAAACACAAATTGTGTTCTCCTGTGTAATAAGGAGTCCAAATTTCCAGTGTTTTATTTCAAATTTTTTGGAACCAGTATGATTTTTCCTTATAGAAGTGCCACTTAATTTGGTGGTAAAAACCTCCAGACCCCCAGAAACCAGTATGGAGTTCAAGAAAAACTTGAGAGAGTTTATTATGTGTAAAGTTTTAGAAAATTCTTAGCCATTATTTTCTTAAATATTACTTCTGTCCAAATCCTCTATCCTCTCCCTTACAGAAGCTGATTGTGTGACTATTATACCATTTCGCTCTGTCTCCTGTGAAATTTATTTTGCCTTCTGCATTTTTCAGCCATTTATCTATCCATATCTCATTCTGAGTATTTTCTTCTCATCCACTTTGCAGTTTACTTACTCTCTCCTGTTATGTCTACTCAACTTCATTTTAGTTCTTGATTTTTTTTACTTTTTTCCTTCAGTTACTGTGATTTTTAGTTATAGGATTTACATTTGATTATTTTTATAGTTTCCAGATCTCTGCCAAAGTTTTTGTAATTACTTAATTCTATACAATAAGGAAATAAGAGCTTATGCTTGGTAGGGCAGCAAGTTGTATAGATGAGGTCCCCATTAAGCAAGCATTTACTTATTATTATAAATATAATGATAACTATCCAAATTAGAGCTACTATAGATTTGGTTCAGGTTTCTGTTGTTTTTTTCCTTAGTCTTCATTTTATTATCTCCCCATGTGGCTTGTTTAGATTAAAATATATGGAGGCTGTCTCTTGATCAGAGGTGCAATTTCCATTTCACAATGAAATTCAGGGACTTGTGCAGCTATGTGATTCTGATTTAAAGAGAACCCATTACAGAGTCAGGATATTGGGTAAAACTCCTGAAAGTCCTGACTTTGTATCAGAGAAATGGCCTATCTTTACTAGGGCCCCGTTGCAGGTTCACACTTGACACAGAACAGTAAGGTAGCAGGGAGGAGGGCTGTGCTCCAAAACTTAAAGTATGGGTGCCTATCAATGCCAAAGACACTAAGTAGCTCTAAAATTTTTGTGACCAAACACTAAAAATTTGTTGTCACTGACACCTGTATTTTGATGGATTCTGAAGGAAATACATGGCTCCAGAGAAGACTTTATTTTATTTTTCTCAAAATTGGTTCCAATGCTCCTTGTTGTAGGGCATTCATTCAAATTTGTTTGTTGAGTTGGTAGAATTTAGTAAAAACACCCAGGTCTGGAGTGTACTGTTTTCAAAATATAAAAGCCCAATCAAGGAACTGGCTTCTGTCTTTGTAATTAGTGACTACAGACGTAGCTTTCTTTGTTTTTTTCTTTCTTAATAGGAGGAAGTGGAATGTCGTCTTGGGCTCTGAGGCAATCACTGGGATGCAGAGCCTTAGATATTGAGCCATTCGTGACCCAAATATGGTCAGCTAGCTTGGATGTCTTGCAATGTAATGAAGGCATTTTTATTAGCATTTCTAAGATTAACAATTTATCATCAATGCAAGAGAATGGTTAAATTTCAACCAGTACACAGAATTCTAGAGTTAGTCCAGCAAGTAAATAACATAGTTTGGGATACTGAGCTATAGAAGTGTATTGAATGCCTTTTCGGATGAAGACAAACCAACATGACTGTATTTCAAGAAAAGCATTTAAAAAAGAGAGCATTAGCAGTATTCAGAATAGCACGCCAACTGCCAATAGTGTGAGAAATTTGCAATGATTTCAGACATGGTGGGAACAATGGTGACTACTTTCTCTGTGGTTTATAGCATCAGTAACTTTTACCAGCCAGGCAAGGCTGTTAAAGTGGAAGACAGCATTGCATACTATTCCCATGTATATTAAATCTTGTATGAAAAGACTAAATTCATGTTCTCCTTTTAGCATAGGAACAATGTTTCCATTGTACAGTCCTGGCCAGCTTTAGGCATGCAAGACTTTCTTGGCCATACACGTAACTGGTTGTTACAGAATCCAATAATAGGGATGTCAATGAATTTATCTACTCAAAAGAACATACATTCACACACCTGGATATCCCCATCAGTTATGCAGGTGGACATAAAAAATAGCAAGTCAATCCAAAACCAAAAGCCAAAACAGTATCCATATTAGCTCTGGTTCCGGAATTTGAAGGGCTTCCTCTGCAGGCGTTCAGATTGTTGTACTAGGTCTTAGACTTGTTCTAATTTATTCTGTCGATGTAATTCTCTTAAGTCTTAATTTATACTCTGTCAACTGGTTTATTTGAGTTATTGCTCCCTAGAAATAGCCAAAAAAACAACTCCAGGTTTTGTTTTGTTTTCATGAGCTGGTGTGTCCCTTTCATACTATGAGAAAGGTCTGTAACAATAGCCAAGATGACTCATCCTTATAATTGCATGACCTTCCAGGTTTTAGCTACAACACATTATCATTCATGTAGGCTTTCCCCAAACTCTGTAAAAATCTAGACTTCTTTTCATTGGCTAACTGTAGTCCCAGTTATCCATGATTTCCTTTTGTGACATACCTACTTCACTTTAGAAAGGCTTCCTTGTTTGGGGCCTATAGTGGCTTAATACCACTTCTTCCAGTCTTTGGACATGGGTGAACAGCTACCACAGGCTCCTGGGCTTCCAGATTGCATGGTTACCTTGCCTACTCCAGGGCTTCTGAACACTGGCCACCCAGCTTAATCCTGGGCTATGAAATAACACTGTGGCCCCCTGCCCATGGCAGAAAAAGTGGCTCTCTCAGTAGTTCTGCCACCGTTTTACTGTCTCCCTACAGACACTGTCCCTAAAAGGAATATTTCTCATCTCCAAGCTAAGGCAGTTAAACATTGCCACTTCTAAGAACACATAGCACAGGGACAGAGTGGTATTTGTCCCTTTAGTGTTGGTTGCCAACTCTTGTGCAAATGGTACACACATCCAGCTAGTAGAAATAAAAAACACAGTTTAAGAAAAAATAATTCATGAAGTACCAGAGCACACTGGAACTTTTAGGGTCCCCCCGACCAGAGGTATACTTAGACCAGACAGAGTTAGACTGTATGGACCATGGCAAATGTTCTAATAGAGAAGAATTTGATCTTTGAAATGCCCTGCATATTTATGAGAGAATGAGGACCAGGAAACATCTTTGTGCCTATGTAGCAATGGAAGGTCCTTGGTGGAAGAGTGATCTCAATAGCTGATAGTCCACTATTCTTCCATTGAGTCAACTCTATTAAATTATCAAAGAGGGAGGAAATGTGCCTGAGGACCATCCATATTTGTTCTGCCTCCTAAAGTTATCTTGGTCTAGACTATAAAATGGAATTCTCTTAGTCTAAGTTTTAGCTAAGTTGCTGAGACCATTGCTAAGTTTCCAAAGTTAAGATCTGAGACCCAGATGCTGGGTATGTAACAAAGTTGTAAGAACACCAGTCATATCCTCTTAGTTAACATCTTTCTGGTTAAAAGTGGCTAGAAAGTTAGGATGACACTCAAAGAGGGTTTACTTAAAAAGACTTTCTCTATAGTCTCACTACTCCCAAAAAAGAACAGAGTTTGCTACCCCTTGAACTCAAGCCTAGTGAAAGGGCTTCAAAGGTGTTCAGTAAAAGCTTGGTCAACATCTTCTATTTGTGAGGAGACCAGTAAACCAGTGTGAGTCACTCTTTAGAAATTTAAATGGATAGAGGGGCTGGCAAAGGATCTTTGTCACAGCAGACAATGAGCTGCATCTTTAGGAGAATTTCATTTCCAGAATTTTCTAGGAGAGAGAACTAATGTTTCCTTGAGCCAAATATAAACCCTAATTACATAAAGAGTTGGTATGATATCATGCTGGATACTGCCAAGACAACCACCTGGAGAAAAGAAAAAAAACTCCACAAAAATAAGATAAAATCAACGCTGGATATATAGCCACTGAAGAACAAATAAGGAACCAGGAAAACAGTGATACATTTACCCTATCAAAAACAGCATAGTTGACTAATCCATTGAAATTGGGGGATGGCAGATGGGAACATTTTCAAAAGAAAAATGACAGCAACTGATGAAAGTCTAGTAGGTTCAGAAAAGGATAGTGCAAGAATAGTGCCAAATGAGTATGACTATTCCAGTCCCTTTTCTGTTCTCCTTCCTTCCCTTTCAAGGATCAGAAGTCATGGCTAAATAAGCAGAGAGCTTGGAACTGACAAAGTGGAGTGAGAAGAGCCTGACCTTGCCAGCTCTGTCTCATTACAACTTGACTTAGCTCAAGAGGTGGAGATTCAAATGGAATTTGAATTTGTATTACTCTTGCACTGGACCAGGCATGTTAACTCCCAACACTCTGTTTCCTATAAATCTAAGTGACTAAATAATTTTTTATATCTAATATTTAAAAAAAAAACCCAAGTTTTTATCTTTTTATATAGTTGCAGGAAGAACTAAAACTAGCGATAAAGTGTTAGTAGAAAAAAATAATGAAAGTTCTTCATATTCACATTTCATGAGTTATACTTGTTTAATTTACCAATAATAAAATATTTAAAAATAAGTTTTTAAGGTGTTTCTAAAAATTACGTTTCGACTTTAGCTATTGCTAATGCTAGAGTGAGCACTCTGACTAGCATTTAGTAGGACATCCTTTACAAAGCATTTGGTTCATTAACACTTTGGATTCCACTGGTTTGTGGAAACCCTTAGAGATCTCCCATCTAACATTTCATTACATGCTATTTTTAATCCTAGATTAGAAAAAAAGAAGTTTAAATATCAAGGGTGAGGTTGAATTTTTTTAATTATTTCTGAAATAAATTGCTGCGTAATATAACTACTAAGCTTTAAATCATCCCATGAAACTGATTATATTCAGACTCAAGAAATGTTGCAATAGAAAATATAGAGAAGGAAAGGGGGAAAAAGAAAAATTAATGAGCCATAGTTTAGTAAGACATCTGTACTTTTTTCTCTGTTTGGGCTTTTCCTTTGTCAGTTTGATTTATGGGATGTCTTTAAATGTATCTCCTTTTGGATATCTTATATCACAGCAAGTCCATTTCATGTTCTTGCCACCAACATTTCCAGTAAATTTCTTCTAACATGTCAAAATGACAGATAAGTTTCCATAGTTAGTCTTACAGAGAGCTCATTATTGTTTCAAACCAGTGCAATTGCCTTGAAGGTCCCCTAAGCAAAGAGCCTTTGGAGTGCCATGTGATTTCCAAACCCATACTGAATAAAGGTGTCATTTCTGGGCTTAAAATGAGGGTTTACATCACCACTCAAGGTCAACTACTGGTTTTTGTAAACATTCATGATAATCTCCTCAGTAGATGAGAAATAAAAAATGTAAAATATCTTAAATACATGAACTTCCCATTTTTCATATGTAAACTGTGATTTCTCTCATATCATTCAGCTAATAGTAAACAGATCTAAAATTTATTTAATTCATACATTAATCAGTGCTCATCAAGATAAGCGCACTCTTAATCTCCATCTATTTCACCCATTCCTCCACCCGCCTCCCTTCTGGCAACCACCATTTTGTTCTCTATGGTTAAGAGTCTGGTTTTTTTTGTTTGTTTTTTCTTTGTTCATTTTGTTTCTTAAATTCCACATATGAGTGAAATCATATGATATTTATCTGTGACTGACTTATTTTGCTTAGCATTATACCCTCTAGATCCATCCATGTTGTTGCAAATGGCAAGATTTCATTCTTTTTTTTTATAGCTGAGTGATATTCCATTGTATATTTACATACCCCCTCTTCTTTATCCATTCGTTTATCAATGGACACTTAGGCTTCTATATTCTGGCTATTGTAAACAATAACTGCAATAAACATAGGGGTGCATATCTCTTTTTGAATTATTGTTTTTGTTTTCTTTGAGTAAATATCCAGGAGTAGAACTACCGGATCATATGGTAAATTCTATTTTTAACTTTTTGAGGAAACACCATACTGTTTTCCAAAGTAGCTGTACCAGCTTGCATTCCCACAAGGGTTCCTTTTTCTCTATATCCTTACCAAGAATTCTTTCTTGTGTTTTTGATTTTAGCGGTTTTGACAGGTGTGAGGTGATATATCACTGGAGTTTTGATTTGCATTCCGCTGATGATGAGTGATATTTTTATGTGTCTGTTGGCCATCTGGATGTCTTCTTTGGAAAAATGTCTATTCAGTTCCTCTGACCATTTTTTAATTGGATTATTTGGTTTTTTGGTGTTAAGTTGTGTAAGTTTTCTATGTATTTTGGATACTAACCTTTTATCAGATATATCACTGGCAACCTTTTATTGGACATATCATTTTATTGGATATATCATCTCCCTTTTGGTGGGTTGTCTTTATGTTTTGTTGGTGATATAAAGCACTGATGAAATAAATTAAAGATGACATCAACAAATGGAGAGTTATTTCATGCTTATGTTTGGGGAGAACAAATATTGTTAAATCTACAGATTTAATGTAATCTCTATCAAAATACCAACAGCATTTCCAACAAAATTAGAACACCCGCTTTTAATCCAGAAAATCTTTATAAAATATGTAAATGTTTATGTCATTTACCTCTCAAAGACTCTTATCTAGATCCTAAAGCTTAACTGTCTCCCCTAAAATTACCAAATACTTGTAAAAAAAAAAAAAAAAAAAAAAAGGTCTATGTGTATTTATTAAGAATTCAACCTGTCAATAGAATGAACCTAAGAGAAAAAAAATTGTGTAAAAAATACCTATAAGCCAATTACATAGCATTTTAAAAAGTCTTAGAAGTTGAATGGTCTTGAAAATATAGAAAAATTTAGAATTTCATCAAGATCTAAGGTGTTTAGACTGACATCTATGTCCTTTAAGAGAAGGCACAATGTATAATCCCATCAAGTGAGTAACCTGGGTAACAGTTGCACACTGAGGAGAAAGTGCCATGAGGTAACAGAAACAGGGGAAGATTCTTTGGCCCAAGATATTATAACTCTAAAAAGGAGTTCAACATGATAGTTGAAGAGATAAGAACAATCTAGAATACCTATAGCTTTAGGTCTTATCCGGCAGAAATTTCCAATGGCACATGATTTAACTGGATTGTTTTGCGTTCTTTTAGTGGGTATCTACCTTTCAACTCTGGGAAGAAAACTACCATAAAGTTTAAATAAAACACTGGTAATTCATAGTTTTGTGTTAAGAAAGACATTGTGTATGTATATATATATATATATATATTATCTCAGAGTGTTAGAGTTTTGGCCTATTAGAATGTTAAAGTAGAATTTTCACAAGAGTAAAACCATGACTCATAAAAATATAAAATGACTACTATCAAAGATTGCATTTAACTTATTATCAAGGAACCTATAAGATATTAAAACTAGTCCAAATGATAATTTGACTTGCAGAGATATATATTATCTATGAGACAAACTTCATTTGTATTGTCATTTGCAGGAATGATTTGAACTTCTGGGGCCAACAAATTTGCATTGTTATCAGTTTCTACAATTTAACTTCTATCTCTACCATGTTGTACACCAGTCAATCAAAAGCGCACCCCTGTAAAAATCCTGTAATGCTGTGAGTCTAGCTGACATTGCCAGAGCTCCATACCCCATAATTTTTTAAGTCCCTTCCAAACATTCAACATCCTTTCAAGAATTAGAATTCTGTAACTTCAAGTTACATATGTAATAAAGTAATTTAGACATGTGATTATTAAAAATATTTATATTCAATTTTGAAATATTGAAGAGACTAAATTTCATTGTTTAAGTTTAACGTATTACATTTATAAGTAATTATTTAAGTATGCAGAAAGTTTTTTTAAAAAACTGAGCTACTTAAACTGAATATTAAATTTGTAAATGTAGTTTAAAACATTAGAAAGTCTTTAAATAAATTTTTATTTATTTTTATTTATTTATTTTAAGAGAGGGAGAGAGAGACAAAGAGAGAGAGGTAGGGAGGGGCAGAGGGAGAGGAGGAGCAAGAATCTTAAATGGGCTCTATGCCCAGTGCAGAGCTCGATCTTGAGATCATGCCCTGAGATCATGGCCTGAGTCTTCGAAATCAAGATCTGATGTTTAAGTGACTGAGCCGCCCGGGTGTTCCTAAAGTGTTTAAATTAATTTTTAAATGGGACTAGTCATAAATCAATGTTCAAATGAAAATTATTACTAAAATCTGCCAGGTTTACAAAATATAATAATTTTCCATGCTCAACTTAAAAGTATAAAAAAGAGTTAGGTCTTGAGCTGCAGGGTTTTTTTAATCTGTAATTTAGAAAAATAAAGGATAAACCTATAAGGGGCCCTTTGTGCATACAAATTCCTCCCAAAACTTAACATTTATACAAAAAAAAATATTGCACTTCCTTTTTAACATAGGTTTTTCATTTTGCTATTGCATTCTTTTTTATGTTAACGAAAATGCTACACACCGAGGAATCCAAACATCAACAACATACCAATACTTTAACATCTTATACTAGATTATATTCCTCATCATTAGAAGGCAAAAATCTTTTCTCTGGTAGATTAATTTTTCACATTTGTTATATTTCACTTTCTATACATCTCAAATATAGTATAAACATTTAGAACATTCTTCCTACTATATTTCTTTTATTGCCTTCCTAACATCCCAAATTGCTTAATAAGGACACTATTGAGAGCAACAGGATAAATGTCTTCTGGTGATGTGCAACTGGTAAGTTCATGAGGAAATTTTGCCTCAATTGTTGAGCCAATGCTAGTGACTAATCCACTAGCCAGGGGAATTTAATTTAAAGAGTTCAACAATAATTTATGTATTACCAGATTTGAATAAATAATTGATCTTTTTTCTCATTACTTTGGCCCATGTAAGTAATTTCTTCAGTATAATTTATTGCCAAAAACCACTAACAAATTCCAGGATGTTATTTTTGTGGTTATCAACAAACTGATTCTAAAGTTTATATGGAGAGGCAAAAGACCTGGAATATTCAATGTAATACTGGAGAAGATCAAAGTTGGAAGACTGAGACTACCTGACATCATGACTTACTATAAAGCTACAATTAATCATAGAATCAATGGAACAGAACAGCACACCCAGAAATATAATCAACTGCTCTTTGCAAAGGAGCAAAGGCAGTATAATAAAGCAAAGATAATCTCTTCAACAAATGGTACTGGAACACCTGGGCATCCACATACCCACCCCCCCCCCCAAAAAAAAGAATGCAGACACAGAAGTTACACCCTTCATAAAAATTAAAATGGATCATAGACCTAAATATAAAATGCAAAGCCATAAAACTCTTGGAAAACTGGAAAAAACCTAGATGACCTTGGACATGGTGATGATTTTTTAGATATAATACCAAGGGCATGACCCAGGAAAGAAAAAATTGATAAACTGGACTTCATTAATATTAAGAACTGCTCTTCAAAAGACAATGTCAAGAGATAAGACAAACCCCAGACTGGAAGAAAACGGTTGCAAAACACATCTCATAAAAGGCTGTTATCCACATTATACAAAAAAACTCTTAAAACTTGATAATAAGAAAATAAACAACCTGATTTAAAAATGGGTCAAAGACCTTGAGGGACTCCTTACCAAAGATGATATAATGATGGCAAATAAGCATTTGAAAAAATGCTCTACATCATATGTCATCAGAGTAATGAAAATTAAAATAATCAGATACTGGGGTGCTGGGGTGGCTCAGGTGGTTAAGTATCTGCCTTCAGCTCAGGTCACAATCTCCAGGTCCTGGGATGAAGCCCCACACTGCATTGGGCTTTCTGTTCATCAGGGAATCTACTTCTCTCTCTCCCTCTCTCCCTCTCTCCCTCTCTGCCCCTCCCCACTGCTCATTCTCTCTCTCTTAAATTATTTTTTTAAAAACTTAAATAATGAGATACCACCACACATCTATTACAGTGGCCAAAATCTAGACCACAATAACATCAAATGTCAGTGAGGATGTGGAGCTATAGGAACTCTAATTGTGGAAATGCAAAATTGTACAGCTACTTTGAAAGACAGTTTGGCAGTTGCTTACAAAACTAATCATACTCTTACCATATGATCCAGAAATCATGCTCCTTGGTTTTCACTGCCCACACAAAACCTACACATGAATGTTTATAGTAGCTTTATTCATAACTGTCAAAACTTGAAGCAACCAAGATGTCCTTCAGTAGGTAAATAAGAAAACTATCGGGGAGGAGTAGGGGACCCCTTTTTCAGCTGGTCCCCTGAGTCGAGCTGGATAGGTACCAGACCATCCTGAAAACCTACGGAATCAGCCTGAGACGCAGGAAGATACATCTGGATCTCTACAAACGAACATCTCCAGCACTGAGTATTGAGATACAAAGCGGGGAGCCGTGAATCCATGCACAGTTATCGAAACATAAATGGAAGGGGGAGGGAGACACCGGGAAGCAGTAGCCACCTGCACGGGGGAGCGGGCGGACTCAGGGACCGGCACCCGAGAGATGGCAGACTGAGACCGTAAGCTGGGGAACGTGTGTGCCACCAGAATGAAAACCAGAGCTCTGGAGCGCTCACTGGAACCAGACTAAAACCGGGAGCTTGGGCGCTGGCGCATGACCAGACTGAAAACCAGCGCTCCAGAGTGCACACGAACCACACTGAAATAGGGAGCTCGGGAGCGCGCGTGGGAACCCGGGTGGCTGGCAGTGTTAGAAACACAAAGGACAGAGACAGTCCGGCCCTGGAAGTGAGGGCTGGGAGAATGGCTGTGGGGCGCACAACTCGGACACTGCAGGGTTTTTGGCAGCGTTGACAGAAACAGAGTTAAAGAGGCCAAGAGAGCTCAGTGGAGAGCGGAAGCCGATCTCTCTGTTCTGAGACAGAGACTAGGGTTCGGGCACTGCTGCTCTGACATCAGAAGAGCCACAGAAAACCGCCTGGGAAACCCGCCAGAGTCAAAACCCCAGAAATACCAGCTCACATTGTGCCAATCCCCAACCCCCCTCGCAGAGGACAGGGAGACTCTACCCAGACAGGGTTGCCTGAGTATCAGCCCGGCAGGACCCTCCCCCAGAAGGCAGGCTGAAAAGTCAAGAGGCCCAAATCCCTAAGGTCCCTATGAAACAAGTGCACACTGTCTGGGTCCTGGACAAAAATTTGGGCTCTGGGCAACCCCGCAACCTCTCATCAGAATGACAAGAAGGAGAAATCCCCCCCCCCCAGCAAAGAAAAGATAATGAGTCTATGGCTTCTGCCACAGAACGGATAGATATGGATATAACCAAATTATCAGAAATAGAGTTCAGAGTAACAATGGTCAAGATGATGTGTAGACTTGAAAAAAAATATTAACGAAAATATTAATGAGAATATAGAATCTCTAAGGGCAGAAATGAGAGGGAATCTGGCAGAAATTAAAAATGCTATGAATCAAATGCAGTCAAAACTAGATGCTCTGATGGCCACGGTAAATGAGGCAGAAGAATGAATTAGTGAATTGGAGGGTGGGATGCTAGAAGAGAAAGTTAAAACAGAAACTTGGCTCAAAAAAATCCAATCTCAAGAATGTAGGTTATGGGAGATTACTGACTCAATGAAACATTCCAATGTCAGAAGCATCGGCATCCCCGAGGGGGTGGAGAAAGAGAGAGGTCTAGAAGAGATATTTGAGCAAATTGTAGCTGAAAACTTCCCTAATCTAGCAAAGGAAACAAGCATTGGTGTCCAAGAGGCAGAGAGGACCCCTCCCAAGCTCAATCACGACAAACCTACGCCATGTCACGTCATAGTGCAATTTGCAAATATTAGATCCAAGGATATGTATTGAAAGCAGCCAGGGTGAAGAAATTTCTCACGTACAGAGGCAAAAATATCAGAATAATGTCAGACCTGTCTACACAGACCTGAAATGAGAGGAAGGGTTGGCAGGATATTTTTGAAGCTCTACCCGAGAAAAACATGCAGCCAAGGATCCTTTATCCACCAAGGCTGTCATTCGGAATTGATGGAAAGATAAGGACCTTCCAGGATTGGCAGAAACTGACCAAATCCGTAACCATGAAACCAGCCCTACAGGAGATATTAAGGGGGGTTCTATAAAAGTAAAAAGTCCCCAAGAGTTATACAGAACAGAAATTTACAATCCATAGAAACAAAGACTTTACAGGCAACATGACATCATTAAAATCATATCTCTCAATAATTACTCTCAATTTGAATGGCCAAAATACTCCCATAAAACACCACAGGGTTGCAGATTGGATAAAAAGACATGACCCATCCATTTGCTGTCTACAAGAGACTCATTTTGAACCTAAAGAAACATCCAGACTGAAAGTGAAGGGATGGAAAACCATTTTTCATGCCAATGGACCTCAAAAGAAAGCTGGGGTAGCAATTCTCATATCAGACAGATTAGATTTTAAACTAAAGACCACAGTTAGAGATACAGAAGGACACTATATTATTCTTAAAGGATGTATCCAACAAGTGGATATGACAATTATAAATATCTATGCCCCCAACAGGGGAGCAGC
>NW_024423453.1:28846736-28897765 GCF_017311325.1 Ursus maritimus
TGCTATGAATCAAATGCAGTCAAAACTAGATGCTCTGATGGCCACGGTAAATGAGGCAGAAGAATGAATTAGTGAATTGGAGGGTGGGATGCTAGAAGAGAAAGTTAAAACAGAAACTTGGCTCAAAAAAATCCAATCTCAAGAATGTAGGTTATGGGAGATTACTGACTCAATGAAACATTCCAATGTCAGAAGCATCGGCATCCCCGAGGGGGTGGAGAAAGAGAGAGGTCTAGAAGAGATATTTGAGCAAATTGTAGCTGAAAACTTCCCTAATCTAGCAAAGGAAACAAGCATTGGTGTCCAAGAGGCAGAGAGGACCCCTCCCAAGCTCAATCACGACAAACCTACGCCATGTCACGTCATAGTGCAATTTGCAAATATTAGATCCAAGGATATGTATTGAAAGCAGCCAGGGTGAAGAAATTTCTCACGTACAGAGGCAAAAATATCAGAATAATGTCAGACCTGTCTACACAGACCTGAAATGAGAGGAAGGGTTGGCAGGATATTTTTGAAGCTCTACCCGAGAAAAACATGCAGCCAAGGATCCTTTATCCACCAAGGCTGTCATTCGGAATTGATGGAAAGATAAGGACCTTCCAGGATTGGCAGAAACTGACCAAATCCGTAACCATGAAACCAGCCCTACAGGAGATATTAAGGGGGGTTCTATAAAAGTAAAAAGTCCCCAAGAGTTATACAGAACAGAAATTTACAATCCATAGAAACAAAGACTTTACAGGCAACATGACATCATTAAAATCATATCTCTCAATAATTACTCTCAATTTGAATGGCCAAAATACTCCCATAAAACACCACAGGGTTGCAGATTGGATAAAAAGACATGACCCATCCATTTGCTGTCTACAAGAGACTCATTTTGAACCTAAAGAAACATCCAGACTGAAAGTGAAGGGATGGAAAACCATTTTTCATGCCAATGGACCTCAAAAGAAAGCTGGGGTAGCAATTCTCATATCAGACAGATTAGATTTTAAACTAAAGACCACAGTTAGAGATACAGAAGGACACTATATTATTCTTAAAGGATGTATCCAACAAGTGGATATGACAATTATAAATATCTATGCCCCCAACAGGGGAGCAGCAAGATACACAAGCCAACTCTTAACCAGAATAAAGAGACCTATAGATAAAAATACGTTAATAGTAGGGGACCTCAACACTCCACTATCAGCAATAGACAGATCACCTAAGGAGAAAATCAACAAAGAAACAAGAGCTTTGAATTAAATACTAGACCAGATGGACCTCATAGATATATATAGAACACTACACCCCAGAACAACAGAATACTCATTCTTTTCGAATGCACGTGGAACATTCTCCAGAATAGACCATATACTGGGTCACAAAACAGGTCTCAACTGATACCAAAAGACTGAAATTATTCCCTGCATATTCTCAGACCACAATGCTTTGAAATTGGAACTCAATCACAAGGAAAAATTTGGAAGAAACTCAAACACTTGGAAACTAAGAACCATCTTGCTCAAGAAAGATTGGGTAAACCAGGAAATTAAAAATCATTTTAAATAATTTATAGAGACCAACGAGAATGAAAACACAATGGTCCAAAACCTATGGGACACTGCAAAGGCGGTCCTAAGGGGAAAATACATAGCCATCCAAGCCTCACTCAAAAGAATAGAAAAATCTAAAATGCAGTTTTTATATTCTCACCTCAAGAACCTGGAGCTGGAACAGAAGAACAGGCCTAACCCACGCACGAGAAAGCAGTTGATCAAGATTAGAGCAGAGATCAATGAATTAGAAACCAGGAGCACAGTAGAGCACATCAACAGAACTAGAAGATGGTTCTTTGAAAGAATAAATAAGATCGATAAGCCACTGGCCAGACTAATTCAAAAGAATAGAGAAAGGACCCAAATTAATAAAATTATGAATGAAAGGGGAGAGGTCACAACCGACACCAATGAAATAGGAAGTGTCATTAGAAACTTTTATCAACAGCTTTATGCCAATAAGTTAAACAACCTGGAAGAAATGGATGCCTTCCTGGAAACCTATAAACTACCAAGACTGAAACAGGAAGAAATTGATTAAACAGACCGATTAATTATGAAGAGATTGAATCAGTGACCAAAAACCTCCCAAAAAAACAGTCCAGGGCCTGATGGATTCCCCAGGGAATTCTACCAAACATTCAAAGAAGAAATAATACCTATTATCCTGAAGCTGTTTCAAAAAATAGAAACAGAAGGAAAACTACCAAACTCATTCTATGAGGCCAGTATTACCTTGATCCCCAAACCAGGCAAAGACCCCATCAAAAAGGAGAATTACAGACTGATTTCCCTGATGAATATGGACACCAAAATTCTCAACAAGATCCTAGCTAATAGGATCCAACAGTACATTAAAAGGATTATCCATCATGACCAAGTGGGATTCATCCCTGGGATGCAAGCATGGCTCAACATTCGCAAATCGATCAGTATTATAGATCATATCAACAAGAAAAGAATCAAGAACCATATGATCCTCTCAATTGATGCAGAAAAAGCATTTGACAAAATACAGCATCCTTTCCTCATTAAAACACTTCAGAGTGTAGGGATAGAGGGTACATTCCTCAATCTCATAAAAACCATCTATGAAAAGCCTACAGCAAATATCATTCTCAATGGGGAAAAGCTGGAAGCCTTTCCCTTTAGATCAAGAACATGACAAGGATGGGGCGCCTGGGTGGCACAGTGGTAAGCGTCTGCCTTCGGCTCAGGGCATGATCCCAGCGTTGTGGGATCGAGCCCCACATCAGGCTCCTCTGCTATGAGCCTGCTTCTTCCTCTCCCACTCCCCCTGCTTGTGTTCCCTCTCTCGCCGGCTGTCTCTATCTCTGTCAAATAAATAAATAAAATCTTTAAAAAAAAAAAAAAAAGAACATGACAAGGATGCCCACTCTCGCCATTATTATTCAACACAGTACTAGAAGTCCTTGCAACAGCAATCAGACAACAAAAAGGGATCACAGGTATCCAAATCAGCAAAGAAGAATTAAAACTGTCTCTCTTCGCAGATGACGTGATACTCTATATGTAAAACCCAAAAACTCCACCCCCAAACTACTAGAAGTTATAGAGCAATTCAGTAATGTGGCGGGATACAAAATCAATGCTCAGAAATCAGTGGCATTTCTATACATGAACAATGAGACTGAAGAAAGAGAAATTCAGGAATCCATTCCATTTACAATAGCACCAAAAATCATACGTTATTTCTGAATTAACTTAACCAGAGACGTAAAGGACCTATATTCTAGAAACTACAAATCACTCTTGAAAGACATGGAAGAAGACACAAAAAGATGGAAAAATATTCCATGCTCATGGAGCGGAAGAATTAACATAGTTAAAATGTCTATGCTACCCAGAGCAATCTACACTTTCAATGCCATCCCAATCAAAATACCAATGACATTTTTCAAAGAACTGGAACAAACAGCCCTTAAATATGTGTGGGACCAGAAAAGGCCCCGAATCACCAAGGAATTGTTGAAAAGGAAAAACAGAGCTGGGGGCATCACGTTGCCGGATTTCGAGCTATACTACTGTGATCACAAAGACAACACGGTACTGGCACAAAAACAGACACATAGACCAATGGAACAGAATAGAGAACCCAGAAATGGACCCTCAGCTCTTTGGGCAACTAATCGTTGACAAAACAGGAAAAAACATCCAGTGGAAAAAAGACAGTCTCTTCAATAAATGGTGCTGGGAAAATTGGACAGCTACATGGAAAGGACTGAACCTTGACCACTCTCTCACACCATACACAAAGATAAACTCCAAATGGATGAAAGACCTTGATGTGAGACAGGAATCCATCAAAATCCTAGAGGACAACATAGGCAGCAACCTCTTTGACATTGGCCACAGCAACTTTTTTCATGACACATCTCCAAAGGCAAGAGAAACAGAAGAAAATAAAACTTGTGGGACTTCATCAAGATAAAAAGCTTTTGCACAGCCAAGAAAACAGTCAAAAAAACTAAGAGGCAGCCCATGGAATGGGAGAATATATTTCCAAATGAGACTACAGATAAAAGATTAGTATCCAAGATCTACAAAGAACTTCTCAAACTCAATACGCGAGAAACAAATAATCAAATCAAAAAATGGGCAGAAGATATGAACAGACACTTTTCCAATGAAGACATACAAATGGCTAACAGACATATGAAAAAATGGTCAAAATCAGTAGCCATCAGGGAAATTCAAATCAAAGCCACACTAAGATACCACCTTACACCAGTTAGAATGGCAAATATTGACAAGGCAGGAAACAACAGTTGTTGGAGAGGATGTGGAGAAAGGTGATCCCTCTTACATTGTTGGTAGGAATGCAAGTTGGTACAGCCACTCTGGAAAACAGTGTGGAGGTCCCTTAAAAAGTTAAAAATTGAGCTACCCTATGATCCAGCAATTGCACTACTGGGTAGTTACCCCAAAGATACAGATGTAGTGAAGAGAAGGGCCATATGCACCCCAATGTTCATAGCAGCATTGTCCACAATAGCTAAATCATGGAAGGAGCCGAGATGCCCTTCAACAGATGACTGGATTAAGAAGATGTGGTCCATATATACAATGGAATATTATTCAGCCATCAAAAAGAATGATTTCTCAACATTTGCTGCAACATGGACGGGACTGGAGGAGGTAATGCTAAGTGAAATAACTCAAGCAGAGAAAGAGAATTATCATATGGTTTCACTCATTTATGGAACATAAGAAGTAGGAAGATCGGTAGGAGAAGAAAGGGAAGAAGAAAGGGGGGATAAACAGAAGGGGGAATGAACCATGAGAGACCATGGACTCTGGGAAACAAATTGATGGCTTCAGAGGGAAGAGGGATGGGGGAATGGGATAGGCTGGTGATGGGTATTGAGGAGGGCACGTATTGTATGGTGCACTGGGTGTTGTACGCAAGTAATGAATCATGGAGTTTTACATCAAAAACTAGGGATGTACTGTATGGTGACTAACATAATATAATAAAAATTATTATATTAAAAAATAAGAAAACTATCGTACATGCAGACAAAGGAATATCATTCAGTGCTAAAAAGATATGACCTATCAAGCCATAAACACACAGAAGAAACTCACATTACTAAGTAAAAGCAGTCAATCTGAAAAGACTAACACAACCTATTATTCCAACTATAGAACATTCTGGAGACGGCTGACCTGTGGAGACAGAAAAAATAACCAGAACAAACAATCATTGCCAGTGGTTCCAAGCTGCAGGTAGCAGAGGATAAATAAGAAGATCAGAGAGGATTTTCAGGACAATGAAAATGCTCTGTATGATACTTTAATGATGGATACATGTCATTATACATTTGTCCAAACTCAAATATACAATACCAAGAGTGAACCCTAAGATAAACTATGGGCTTTTGGGTGATTGTGTTGCGTCAATGAAGGATCACTGAGTGTACCAAATGTACCACCCTGGTGGTAGATATTGATAACAAGGGAGTCTATGCATGTATGGGGACAGGGGGTATATAGGAAATCTATCTTCCTCTCAATTTTGTTATAAACCTAAAACTGCTGGGGCACCTTGGTGGCTCAGTTAAGCGTCTGCCTTTGGCTCAGGTCATGATCCCAGGGTTCTGGGATCCAGTCCCATATTGGGCTCTCTGCTCAGGGAGGAGCCTGCTTCTCCCTCTCCCTCTCCCTGCTGCTCCCCCTGCTTGTGCTCTCTCTCTGTCAAATAAATAAATAAACTCTTTCAAAAAAAAACAACAACAACACCTAAAACTGCTCAAAAAATTTTATAAAACCACCTAAACTAATTCAAAGATTCATTTTTGGTAGAGGTATTTTACAGGAAAATTATTCAATATTCAATAATTCAGTAATTATTCAAATTAGGGGAGAATATTCAGTAGTCATTGTTAAACTACATACAAAAAGAAATGAATGCATTTTTAAAGATAATCTGTTTCTTAGTAAACTGAAATTTAATTAGATGAGTGAGTAGTTTCCTAAACAAGTTTTATTCCTGTTAAAATTCATCATGTGTTTGCTTAAGCTTTTTACCAGGAGAGTTAATTTCTTCCCAGCAGATCATGAACTCCATCATGTAAAAAGGTTTTGTCCCAGACAAGGTTTATAAGAGCATCTTTTTTTTCCCCCATTGGGTTGTGGAAAGTCATGTCTTACTACATACAATGTGGATGTGTGTTACTTGAACTCAAGTGTCCAGCATATCTTAACATTTCACTAAAGCATGTAAAATTCATCAGAAAAATTATTTCGTAGGCTCTTCTTTAGGGAGTATTATTACTACTCCTGCATATGACAATAATTAATTCTGAAAGCATTTGAAAAGCATTTTCAATTTTTGAACAAAATCTGGAAATCTATGAAAAATAATCAAAAGAATGTATTTTGTCCTAATTAAAAACCACTTAAATATGAGTTGGACTGCTTGTTTAAATATTCAAACTAATTGCTATTATGCATTTTTTGTGACTCTTCTAATACTAAAATGTAAATATGTATATGAGAAACATCCAGCAAGAAGAAGAGGCCCTGTGGTAGACATATATCAAACATAAGAAGGCAGTCTCAGAATTTTAGGATACCTTGCTATTCTTTTCCACACACACACACACACACACACATACACACACAAAAGATACTCCATTATTGATGGCATTTTCCATTATGATATCTCATCCAGATTTCAGAGTGAAGTGGTTGCTTTGATGAAATAATAATGCAGGAAAAGCAAAGAAGAGTAGATTAAAATATTTATTTTTGTTTTAAAGTTCACCATGTTACTCCAATAAAAATATACACAAAATTCAATGTGATTGTGACTATGTAATGTGTGTTTCTAGCTACTACAAGAGGAGGCATGAAGTGTTGGAAGTTGTGTCTGTGTTGAACACTGAATCATTTTAAAATTTTAGTAGACCGGTTTATAATGAAAAGACATCCTACATATAACATATTTGAAGAGGAGCAATCTTTTGTGTTCTGCAAAATTTTGGATGAGTATTTACGTAGAATTTTTTAATATAGAACACACATATATATTCCTTTAGATGGTTCTTACTAAGTGTTGAGTTAATTCATGATAGTCTTATCTCATGTTCATTGAACTCTCAATCAGTAATTATTGGTGTCCCAAATATAATGAAGGATAGAAAAGAAATTCAGTGTAATTCAAGATACACAGTGTAACAAATCAGAAGCCATTGTTGCATTGGTTTGGGGGAATAATAAATTATTCATTAAGATCATCAATAGTGAACCACAGTGACTATTCTTAGGACAGAAGAATACTTATTTGTAGCCACATTTTAATAATTTTAAGTAGATAAATAATGATGCTTATAATTAAAATATTATAGTTTGATTTATTAAACTTTTCCACATACAGAAATAGGACACATCATGTTTATCAGTCTTAAGAAGAACAAAAAAATCATCAGAACAATTTCTTCGGCCTCAAATAATAAATCTGCTATTAAGAGACCACCACATCGTACTGTGGGCAATATTATATTGCAGACAATATAAATTAAAATGGATAATTTTAAAGTTCCACTCCTAATGTACAGGAGGTACTTTGGACATTCCTAACACATCAGAGACTCTTGTGCAAACCAAAAATAGGTACAAATGCAAGATCCCCTCCTCAAGGTTGACTTAGTCCATGGTCATGGCACACATCTTGGCAAGCTGGACTGAAGTTAATTTACCTTTTTATAAATCTGTGTTGAATATTTCTGTGAAAAATCTGTGCCAATTATATCTTGTTAGATGTAAGGTAAATGATAATCTTGTCCTTCTCAGCTAAGAAATTACAAGCTCTTCAAAGTCAAGAGCTATAAAGCGTAGAAACTGGTAAATGATAAATGTATTGTGCCATTTTCTACTGAGTATCCTTTTTAAACTAAAAAATATAATTGCTTCTACTTGTAGCACTTCACACTTCATCTGAGATTTTATATTCATTATTGTATATAATCCCATAACAAGCTTATGATGTAGACAAACTGGGTGTGATTATTGCACTTTTAAAAGGTTACAGAGCTGGTAAGCACAAGAACCAAAGTTACACCAAAAATTTTGAAACTCAGTCTACTGTACCTCTCTTTAGAGAAATTTGCCATGGAAGAGCTGCTACCATTAAAACAATGTTACATATTAAAGATATTATTAAATAGTGGCTTTCCATAAAGAATTTATCAAGAGTGAATGCAAAAGCATCTCTAAGTTCAAAAGAAAGGTGCTCCTAGATTCAGTCTATATTAATAATTATTTCCCCTTCCTGAAGAATCATGAAAGCAGTTATAAAATATGTCTAATGACTCTGATAAAAATTTACCTCTCAATTTTAATTGAGAAATATTAATCTTTGAGGGGTATATTCCTGAGGCAGTATTTTTGAAGTTGCATTTGCTTGAGAATTTCCCACAATTTAGTGGGTAAAAAAAATGTTTACTTGCAGAAGGTGAGATCACATTCATACTCAGGATGAAGCCTACTCTGTCCTCCAGAAAGGAACAACAACAACAAAAAAAATGTCTTTTTCTTTAGATTGCAAGCCTCTTGAAGCCCGGGGATTATTCATTGCTCTTCTCCTACTAAGAAACTGACTAGCATATGGGAAGAGACTCAATAAAATTGTGCTTAATTTAATTAATTTTAAAGCACAAACATTTGTTTGTTTTTAGCCAGTTTCAACCAAATTATGAGATTTAATTCTTATTCACCGACTAAAATGGCCTTAATGATTATGTTTTTGAAATTGAGAAGCATAGATAAAATAAAAGAAAGAAAAAATAAAAACACCTCTTTATATTAAAATGTAGCAGTTTGAACCTTAGATTTCTGTTGCTTGTACTCAACCTGATATACTTAAATTCTCATTTAATATACCCTTTGTAAATATTACCCCAAGACACTGAAATACTCTTTTAAAGATTTATTTGAGAGACAGCATGCATGCACAAGCGGGAGGGGGCAGAGGGAGAGGGAAAGAGAATCTCAAGCAGACTCTGTGCTTAGCAAGGAGCCCACGTGGGGCTCAATCCCAAACCCTGAGATCACAACCTGAGGCAAAACCAAGAGTCGGCCACTTTAACCAACTGTGCTACCCAGGTGCTCCTGAAATATTTTTGATCCAGCTGTGCGCCAGAAGTTCAAGAGTTGACTCAAAGTATTTCTTCAGCTCCTATACCTGCCTCTTTTTCACCGCCATCAACCAAGGCAAGAACACTGACAGCACCCATGGATTTAATAAATGAAAGAGCTCAACAGATCAGGTCCAACGGATTCAGTGAGAAACTGTTCATATATGAACACTGATTAATGTTTAACTTTCTAAATTTTATACATGTTTTAGTTTCTATCTTATGCATCAGTTCCAGTTTTTGACTGCAAGCAACTCTAGATAACTTCAGCAGAAAAAGAATTTGCAGAATTAATAAAGCCTGTAGAACCAAGCCTGGGCTATAAGCAGGATCCAAAGATACTAGGAAACAGGAAAACAGTTCAGGTGGGTTCCAAATCAGTCTGAATAAGATGTACTTTTTGCCTCTACCACTTCAATATCTCAACCTCAATGCCAAAATAATGTCTTAACCTCCCCATATTTTTGCATTAAGTTCTTAGATTCAAAGTCTCAGCAGGTTATGTCTTTTCTCCCCAGCAATTAAAAGAAGGAATATCTAGCTTACTCATTTTCAATATGGTGGCAGCGGAGCCCTGACTCTTAACACAACTTACTCGATGAGGGCTCCTCCTAAATAGAGAAAATGTTTAAATTTGAGGAAGCTGAAATGGGTAGAAGTGTCTACCATATTTTTCAATTTCTAATATAAGCTCATTGAAGTTAGGATTCATTTCTACCTACATTTACATTCCTCACTCTGCTTAAAACGATGTTGGTTATATTATGCAGTTTAACGTCTGCCAAGAGACTCCTGAGCAGAGGTAAAACAGTCTCTTTCAAGACCAATATTCCATGTTTCCTAAAGCTGGATTCAAATAACTATTTCTATATCCCTAGAAATTCCATAATCAGAGAATTCAACACATGCTACAGGGTACCTTTAATCACTGAAATCTATCAACAAACGTTTGCAAGGCATGCAAAGCTTTGTAACATGTGCTTTGGGGAACCCTAAAGAAGTAAAAATACCAGTCTGTGAACCAAAGACACTCATAATCCTGATATAGAGATGAAATTTTTCTTATGGCAAACAACTTGAAAAAAGTCTAAGGCAGCAATAAGCAAGAGCATATGATGTATAAAGGCTCTTGCGTAGGCATTAAGAAAATACCAAGTAACCAAAAGATTAATGTGGACTGTGTTTACTTCAAGATCATGAGTATAAATTGATTCATACAGCCTGAATTCACGGATGGATAACATTCCCTAAATAAAAATCTGATGAATAAAAATATCGTGAGGCAGTTTGATTTATACAACACTAATAAAAAGTCCCTGCGATGCATTGTTAAAACAGGTTTTATAATATCAATCGTCAGTGTTTCAACTGAATGTACTGTCTTTCTAAAAAATTTTCAGGCAGCAGACCTGATTTCATTTCTTGAAAAATCCAATGAATTTAGCATTTTGAAATTGACAGATTTAGTTCATTAATTTAGATGTCTGTGAGCATTCCCCAGTGAATGATTTTGCTTCATAATGTATGATAGTTGCATTCTTTCTGATAAATACACTTGTAGGAAAGAGGAAGAAAAAAAATACTTTCACCAAATGAAAAATTCTTTTGTGGTTTTATCATTTCATTTTGAAAAAAAAAAAAAAGGTTTGTAGTGATTCAAATAAAAACTTAATGGTGTTTTAATTATTTTCCTAAAGGTTCTCTTAAAATTATATAATGTTAAGACTCTTTTCGAGAAAGGTAATGTTTTGATACTGTAGCATAGAGCATAAAAATAAGAAAGTTCTTTTCTTGCAGGGTCCCAATAGTAAATAGAATCAAATTATGATTATTCTAGAAAGATTTAATAAAGAATATTAATAAACAAGTATATAGGGTATGTGGAAAGAAAGAGATAGTGTCAGATCACAGTACTGTTTCTAGATCCCCAAGGCTCGAGCCAGAGAAATAAAGGATGCTGTAATTACAAGGAAGAGCTTCCTTGAAAGGAGCTATGACCTATCTCCTACTCCCCATTCCTTCCAATCTGCTGCTTAGGTTTCTCCTATTGGAAACCAGTAAGGTACACTCACCTCAGCTGAATGGGCACAGAACAGAGAAAAGAGCTGACCTTAGGGGCAAATGAGACTAATCTAGCATCTAAAAATTTCAGATTAAGTTCCCAGGTTCTTAGCTTGTTATCTGGGGTGAGATTTTGCTAAGCTAAAAACCCCACATTACAAAGATCCATGGCAACCTCTGATAGCATATTTTACTGACTAGTAAGAAAACAGCAAATAAGATTAGCAGACATTAAGAGGCTAATGATAAATCAAAGCATGACTTCTAATACACTAAGTTTGCCTGTTGTTTAATCAAAGCATAAAAAATAGTTTATTCACCTGTACATTTCTTAGGAGTCTGACAAAGTTTAAAAAGAAATCTAACATTAAAATAGAAAAAAGTTTTGAAGGCAAGTCAATCATGTTCCCTTATTTTAAATTAATAACATTATATATTCATTATTTATTATTCAAGAAACATTTTAAGTCTATTATGTGTTCGGTATCATGAGTCCTTGGCCTTCGGGAATTCAGTATAGACAAGACTCTAATAGAAGGCAAACTTTTATGAACAGATTAGTCATTTAAAACATACTGATTTGATGAAACGTTCAAAGTGTAAGTTCTTTGAAGTCATTTACCCTTCATGGGAAAATATTCCTTTTCCTCTCCCTCTGTTTATTGCTGTTTTGATCTGTGCTGAAAAATCAGCATTTCAAGGATCAGTTATGTGTTTGGCTTTACTTTTTAAAAAAATACATTGAGTTATTTGGTCTGCATAACATCAAAAGGTTGGAATATCCATCAAATTGCAAATTTCCTAAGGTCAGAAAGCATGTTCTCTATTCCATTGGCAATTTTACAATTCCTTATTAGGGGCTACAAACAGAGCATACAGTTGCAGATCTTAAATTTAAGTAAGTTCTTAGTTTATCTCTGTGCCAGAGTGATTGAATTGAGTTATACATTAAATATCAAGCAGACAACTGCTAAATGTTTTATTATGATTATATCTACCTTCTTGAAATGGTATTCAATTTTGCCACAATCTATAGTGTTCTATTAGAGAAGCATTGCTGTTAAATTAAATTAGTTGAACTCACATTTTTTGTACATTTTAATGGCAAAAAACATTTCCAATTCAACAGCTTTAAAACAAGATGGCTGAACTGTCCACAACCCTCACAGTCGCATTACTGTTGCATTTGAAACAGAGCTCACCCTGAGTATTCTATTCTCACAACTGAGGTCTGAAAGGAAAAGCTGCAGTGAAATTCTGGGGATTCATCTCAAAACAAGTGAGCCAAACCAAGGCCATAAAATTCCTCAGCTTAAATGTTATCTGGCTCACCTCTTTCAGATCCCTAATACATTCTTAAATGACACAGAAAATGTGAAACTTTAAAAACAAGACTCAAAAACAACTTTTTACAGAAATTTGGGAGAATATTTACTTGTTAATGGAAAAATAGCACTGATTTTAGGAAATACTAGCTTTTTTTCAGTAATATACGGGTTTAATCTCATGACCCAGACTCACAAAGTGGCAGGTTACCTACTGCCTTAGATCTAAAATTTGTACCAATCAGAAAAAAATAGGCAGTTGTCTTCTTAATTACTTTTGAGGCACGGAGTTGTTCTTTCTCCATCCCCTTCTAGCTTTGTACATCAATTCTAAAACAGCTAGTCTCAAAGTCAACAGACCTGGAATAAACCAAGCGGGCAGAGGTGAGTGAAAAGAAAGGGTGATGGGGATGGGAATGTTGCCAGTATTACCCTACTTCCTGGGATAAATGATTCCATAACTAAAGTACAATATTTCTGAGAAAATACAAACCTAATGTTGCTGAGTTTAAATAATAGTTTGGTTTTAATGTCTCTTTAGAGTAATACATGCAAGAAGTTTTCAGAAGAGAATATTTTCCAGAAGTTGAGTGTTAGACTAGCAGCTGAACAAATCAACCTAAACTCCAGCTGCGGGTCATGGAGGGACTTGTGACCATCACCAAGACAACAGGGCATCTGAGGCAAGTACATTCCAACCACTTATCTTTTAACCACAACTGACTCTTGTAGGAGATCATTTCATTTAACAATGAGTAAATTAAGTGGTGCTTCAGTGGCCCAGTCAGTTAAGCGTCTGCCTTTGGCTCAGGTCATGATCCCAGGGTATCAGGATGGAGCCCCATGTTGGGCTCCCTGCTCAGTGGGGAGTCTGTTTCTTCCTCTCCCTCTGCCCCTCCCCCTGCTTGTGCTCTCTCTCTGCCTCTTTCTCTCAAATAAATAAATCTTAAAAAAAAAAAAAAAAAAGGTGGGGGGCTGGGGGACTGTGAAATCATCCTGAAGATTTATGGAAAGTAAACACTTCAGAAAATATACTACTGCTGTATCCAGAAAAAATGACAGGAAAACATTTGCCATTCTAAAAGAACAATGCAAAAAGATATGGCATGTATGAAATTAGAATGAAAGCCCATTAGATAACACGAGGTTGAAATGAGGATAAAAGTTAATATGGAAGGAACTGCAAAGAATCTAAAAATTATAATTTTCTGTGAGGATCCTCCAAAACAGAATTTCTAACAAGTGTATCCTGGATATACATGGCTCCATAGGCAGAGCTGATACAAAGAAGAGTCATCCACAGGAAGATTGTAATGAAAGGCAATTTTAATTGTGTACAATAGATTTATACATAAAATATTGTGTCCATTTCAAATTACTTTCTTAGGAAATGTGCCTGTGTCCCAAACTGTCTGAGCTTACCATATTACAATGCTCTATTTTCCACCATGTGGGTCATTTAAGGACTTCAGCTTTTACTGAGTAAAACAGGAAGTCACTGAAGGGGTGAAATGCAGTGAAGCAAAGGCAAGAGTAATTTGAGGAACATAAGAAGTTTAAACAGAACTTACTGAGTGACAGGGCGGGGAGGTTTAGTTAAGAATGAAAAAGAGAGTAAATATGGCTCTCGGCTTTCACACCTGGGTGACAAGCAGCAGTGATTTTGAAAAAAACGCAGACACTAGAATCCAAGAAAGTTTCAGGTGAAGTGATTAGATATGGAGATACGTATAATACAGATTAATATAGATATGTAAGTAAGGGATATAATCCCTAATGAAGCTAAAATTTAAAGAGCCAAGTATAAAGTCCAATGAAATACAGAGCATTAATGTCTGAAATCTCATTCAGAATCCATTTTACTAGTGCCATCAACATTCTGTTCTTACCATGAAATGGAAGTGTTGCAGAAACGCGAGCTCATCAGCACCAAAGTGCTACTTATTTGAATTCAGATTTGCTAGGCTGGCTGTGTGAAGAGAATCAATGAGGAACAGAGCCGTGCCACCCAATGAACTGACGGAGGCAAGCACATTTAAAGATATGTCAGTGACTTACTGGGGCATGACCTGGAGCGACGCATCGTGCTTCGGAAAAGACAGTAGCTGCAGTTGAGAGAATATGAAGCTGGGAGGCAATCAACCACGGAGTTAATTCATTTTAGCAAAATCTTTGTGTTTTGCTAAGAGACAAAAAAAAAATGACTTTATGTTCAAAAATAGGCCATGTAACTGAAAGCTCAAGACTGTAATCACAGAAAATAATCTCTCAGCACAGCATTTTGGAAATGACTCTGGGTTAATGACAGTTGCAGTACCATTAGCCCATCTGCATGCAGAAGCAGAAGTGTTTCACAGAATAAATTTAAACTATGAAAGACCTTAAACTCTTATGTTATACCCTCATAGGTAGTTCCCCATGCTAAGAAACATGTCATTCCAAGAGGCAAATAAGTAATATTTTTGATGTGAGGAACTTTAAGTTGAACAAATAAAAAGGTATGCATACAGTTTTTCTATCTTCTAATAAATGTAAGATGAGGTGATTTCCTGTGTGAAATGTAAGCGGTATGATTTTAACCATTTTGGCACTCACATTTATGATGCTCACATTTTCTATTGGTATATCTCCTGAATGACACTAAGCTATCATATTTTCTTCAGTTAAAAAGCTTACTGCTGTGTGTGAGAAGTCTCAAAATCAATGTAATTTTTAAAAGCTAGCCAAGGATATTAGTCTTTGGATACTGTGTATGTCATAAACACATTTAAAACATTTTCTAGCTATGCAGGAAGAAGGAAATTCAGAAATTATATATGGAGAATGGTTTATAGACTGGTTTATGGCTAATCTGTGTACAAATGAAACTATGGTGCTCAGGAAAAGCATGTAAACAATAGTTCCACAAACCAGTTTGGCTTTAATAACTCAAAGCCTGCATGACAGCAAAGATAAAACTATAAATTTGTATTGTGATCACAACTTCAAAAAAAAAAAATCCCTGAAACTGGAAGTTTATACTCTACCAAAGAACATCAGCAGAATTTACTGTATACACCACCTGTTTGAAATCGACCAAAATTGAATTGAAAAGGAATTCTCTCTCCTGGACAAATTTTAACTTCTGTGAAGTCTAAGAATAAGAACAGCATATGAAAGGATCACATCTAACAGATGACCCGTGGATCACTTTTATTTCACAGCAGTGGAAACTATCAGAGCACTGCCACTGGTGAGACAGACCACAGCAGTGGAAACTATCAGAGCACTGCCACTGGTGAGACAGACCAAAGGAAAGAGCAAAGAAAAGCTAAGCCAACATATTTCAAAACTGGAAGTTTGGGGAAGTATTTCTCATCATTTTCAGACAAGTTATTTGGTTTGTAAGTGAAAGAGCTATTTGGTGGGTAGTGTTTAAGCTAAACCCTTCATTACATCAAAAAAGTATAGAAGTTATTTTCTCTCAAACTGTTCATTTTTAGAAAATTTAAAAGTATGTATTCATGTATTTTTAAAATCTAATATTCCAACCCCCCCCCCCACCATGACTCCCATTGAGGAATACAAGTGTGACAGGTTTAGGCTTCATCCTCAGGAAGCACATACAAGTGTAACTATTAGGCTGAGAAAGAATCCAAAGCAGTGTTACTCCAAGTGTGGAACACAGACCAGTGCCGGTACACACACAGACACACAATTTACACCCATCGACAAGCTACATTCAGAAATGGAGAGGGGGCGCCTGGGTGGCACAGCGGTTGAGCGTCTGCCTTCGGCTCAGGGCGTGATCCTGGCGTTATGGGATCGAGCCCCACATCAGGCTCCTCCGCTATGAGCCTGCTTCTTCCTCTCCCACTCCCCCTGCTTGTGTTCCCTCTCTCGCTGGCTGTCTCTATCTCTGTCGAATAAATAAATAAAATCTTAAAAAAAAAAAAAAAAGAAATGGAGAGTGCATACTTTATTAATTTGACATTGCTGTGACACATAAATATGTTATCACTGTCAGTAAATGTGGTTTGGAGTTTAAGTTCTGGATAGGATTAACTTCTGATGGTCCAGCTGTAACCACAGGAAAATGTATTTATTTATAATATTTATGAGTAGATAGATTAAAATTGCACCAGAATATAAATCAACTCATTGCTTTGTTCACTGAGAAAGTCTCATGACTATCAGCTAAACTGGACAGTGTGTTTCATAACATAGCGAGAATTATGTTATATAAGAGTTAATGCATTAAAGATTATGCTATTAAATTATAATATGATTGCTTATAAATAACTGTTACTGCATGCTAGTGTGTGATGATTATCAAGGAGAAACGTTCTGTGTTAATGTTTGAATTACGTAACACACCATTAGCATGTCTGAAAATAAGTTTGTTTTGTCCGAAGCCATAAATTGTTACACCACACTTGTGTTCAAAATTTTAAAACATCCAAGCAAAAAAAAAAAAAAAAAAAAAAAGGATATATCATTTTGTTTAATAATAGATAAGATTGAAGGACTAAAACAAAAGTTGGATTTATGGAAGAACAGATACTTCCCACAACTATCAATGAAATAGATGATGGATGCAAAGTAGATGATATTGCAGCTGATGAATTAGAAAATTTTATTTTTCATCAAAAGAAGAACCAAAGAGAAAGATGGTAGAGTAGGAGGATCCTAGGGCCACCCGGTCCCATGGATACACCTAGATAACACCCACATTCGTGTAAATAGCCCAGAAAACGACCTGAGGACCGGCAGAACAGACTCTCTGCAGAAAAATGTAGAGAAAAGACCACACCACAGAGGGGAGGAAGGGCAGAGATGTAGTCTGGAGACAAACTGACCTGCAGGACTGTCCGTGGGAAGGAAGGATGCCATGGGCACAGGGAGGGGAGAAGAACAGACCCCACATAAGGCACCTCAGGCATGGGGGAACCTGCACTGGGAATACAAATCCCCATAACATTTGGCTTTGATAACCAGAGGGGCTTAACTTTTAAGTCCTTAGAATCAGTGAGGCTTAACACCTGGACCTTTAAAAATCATCTGGCTTGGCCCTGGGAGAGCCCAGGACCACAGGAAACTGAGTCCCCACCCTGAAAAAGACAGCATGACAAACAGCTCCACTGAGATACAGCACAGAACCAGCAGTTTGAAAAATGCCTAGGGTATACAGGAGGAAGAATTGTTTACTAATCTCAGAGGACGTGCTGGAGGAGCAGGGATCAATGAGAGATTTTTCTAAGAACAAAAGAACAGGTAGGTACCATTTCCCGCCCCCTCAACCCACCAGCCTAGACTACATGGACAACTGAGGGAAAAACAGCACAGCACTAACAAGCACTAACACTCTCCACCACCTTGCTAACAGGGCACCCTACACCCCTCCAACACACAGGCACCAAGCTCTTCCATTGACCCACCCATCAAGCCCAGCCTCAGGAGTCTATCCAAAGTGGCACCACAAGAGTGGCAGTGTACGAGCAGCCCCAACAGGGCTCAGCACCACCCCAAAATAACTCCTGATTCAGGCAGAGAGGAAGAAGACCACACACGCCAGTTTGTGCCTAGTACTGGGCTGGAGGCAGACTTCTGGTAGGACTGCAGGCCCCATCCACCAATGAAACTTTTCAGAGAACAACACAGAGAGAGAGCACCCTGCACTTTGGTGCAACCACAGCTCTGGCAAATGCCTGGTCTGATCCAACTCAAGCCCAGGGCAAACCCAGCCTGGCACACTATCAACACAGGGACCAACCCTGGCAACAACGGGCAAAGAGAACCTTGTAGATGACTGGACTGAAGGAAAACATGGCTCAGCCACAATTGTAGGGTGCAGACAACACATGTAGGAGACACCCTGAAGTGCCAGGTTCTGGGTGAACAGGGGACACTGCACTGCAGGGCACTACAGGAGTTCTTTGCAAGGCCAATGCTTTCAAAAGCAGGAGACATAGCTGACTTTCCTAACACACAGAAAGACAGAGACAGACAAAATGAGGAGACCAAGGAATATGTCCCAAGTGAGAGAACAGGACAAAATCACAGCAACAGAGCTAAATGAAAGAGAAATAAGTAATAGGCCTGATGGAGAATTTAAAGTAATGGTCAGAAATATATTCACTGCCCCTGAGAAAAAAGTAGAGGACATCAGTGAGACCCTTAACAAAGAGATACAAAACAAAAAGAACCAAACAGAGATGAAGAACTCAATAACTAAAATTAAAAATACACTAATCGGAAAAACAGTAGACTACAGGGAGCAGAAGAATGGATCAGTGACCTGGTGGACAGAGTAATGAAAAGCAATCAAGCTAAACAGGAGAGAGAAAAAGTAAAAATAGAAAATGAAAATACACTTGGGGAAATCAGCAACATCATCAAGTGTAGTAACATTCACATTATAGGGATCCCAGAAGGAAAAGAGAGAGAAAGGGGGCATGAAGTGCATTTGAAGAAATAGCTAAAAACTTCACAAATCTGGGGAAGGAAACAGAAATCCAGATTCAGGAGACGCAGAGAGCCCACAACAAAATTAACCTAAGGAGGCCCACACCAAGACATATGGTAATTAAAATGGCAAAAAGTACTGATAAAAAGAGAATTTTAAAAGCAGCAAGAGAAAACAAAACAGTCACATACAAGAGAACCCCCACAAGGTGAACAGCTGATTTTTCAGCAGTTTGCAGGCCAGAAGGGAGTGACATGATATTATTCAAAGAGCTGATGGGGAAAAAAACAAAAAAACAAAAAACCCTGCATCCAAGAATACACTATCCAGCGAAACTATCATTCAGAATAGAAACAAGGATACAGTGTTTCCCAGACAAATAAAATTTAAAGGAAATCATCACCACTAAACCAGCCTTACAAGAAATGCTAAAGGAGACTCTGAATAAAAAGGAAAGACCATAGGAGTGAGAAAAGCAGTAAACACAAAAGCAATAAAATGAGGTATATCTATAAAAAAAATCAGTCAAGGGATTCACAAAATAAAAGGATGTAAAGTATGACAACACATGCCTAAGAGTAGTAAAGAGTAGTAAAATTCAATGCTGTAGAATCAGTTCAAATTTAAGTGAACATGAACTTAATATAGAAGGCTATATGCATAAGATGTTTGATGCAAACCTAATGGTAACCACAAATCAAAACCAGTAATAGATATGCAAAAGATAAAGAGCAAGGAATCCAAGCATATCACTAAGGAAAGCCAGCAACCCATAAGAGGAGAGCAACAGCAAAAAGAACAGAAAAGAACTACAAAAACAAGGATAAAACAAGTAACAAAATGCCGAAGAGTACATACCTATCAATAATTACTTTGAATCTAAATAGACTAAATTCTCCAATCAAAAGACATAGTGACTGAATGCATAAAAAATCAAGACCCATTTATATGCTGCCTACAAGAGACTCATTTCATAATGAGAGAAACATACAGACAGTGAAGGGATGGAAAATCATTTATCACACAAATAGAAGTGAAATTAAAGCCAGAGTAGCAATACTTACATTGGAAAAAGTAGACCTTAAAACAAAGACTGTAATAAGAAACAAAAGACAATACATACCACAAAGGGAACAATCCAATAAGAAGACAGAATAATTGTAAATTTAAGGCACACAATATGGGAGCACCTAAATGCATAAAGCAACTCTTAATAAACATAAAGTTGGCATTTTGTTATTTGTTTTATCCTTGTTAATACCTATTCTCCCCAAACTACTCCAAAAAATAGAAGAGGAAGGAAAACTTCCAAATTCATTCTATAAGGCCAGTATTACCATGATACCAAAACCAAAGATACCACAAAAAAAGAGAACTACAAGCCACAGCCCTGAAGAACATAGATGCAAAATCCTCAACAAAATACTTATTAGCCCGAATCCAATAATAAACTTAAAAAAATTATTCACCATGATCAAGTAGGATTTATTTCTTGGTTGCAAAAGTGATTCAATATTTGCAAATTAATCAACATGATATATCACATCAATAAGAGAAAAGATAAAAGCCATGTGATCATTTCAATACATGCAGAAAAAGCATTTGACAAAGTACAAAATCCATTAATGATAAAAACCCTCAACAAAGGATGTTTAGAAACAATATAATAAACATATACGAAAAGCCTACAGCTAACATTACACTCCATGGCGAAAAGCTGAGAGCTTTTTCCCTAAGATCAGGAACAAAACAAGGATATCCACTTTCACCACTTTTATTCATTATAATACTAGAAGTCCTAGCCACAGCAATCAGACAACAAAAAGAAATAAAAGGCATTCAAATCAGCAAGGAAGAAGTAAAACTTTCATTACTTACAAATGATATGACACTGTATAGAGAAAACCCTTAAGACTCCAGCAAAAACTATTAAAACTGACAATTCAGTAAGATCACAGGATACAAAATCAATGTGCAAAAATCTATTGCATTTCTATACACTAATAATGAAGTAGCAGAAAAAGAAATTAAGAAACCAATCCCATTTATAATCGCACCAAAAATAATAAAATACCGAGGAAAAAATGTTGTCAGTGGAGCAAAAAACCTGTACTCTGAAAACTATAAAACATTGATGAAATTGAAGACCACACAAATAAGTGAAAAGATATTCCATGCTTACAGATTGGAAGAACAAATATTGTTAAAATATCCACACTACCCAAAGCAATCTACAGATTTAATGCAACCTGTCAAACTACCAACATCATTTTTCACAGAACTAGAACAAATTATCCTAAAATTTGTATAGAACCACAAAAAAACCTGAATAGCCAAAGCAGTTTTGAAAAAGTATAACAAAGTTCGAGGGGTATCACAATCCCAAATTTCAAGATATACCACAAAGCTGTAGTAATGAAAACAATACTGTACTGGCACAAAAATAGACACATCAATCAATGGAACAGAATAGGCAGCCCCAAAATCTACGATTACATGGCCAATTAATTGCTGACAAAGAAGGCAAGAATACACAATGGGAAAAGACAGTCTCTTCAACAAATGGTGCTGGGAAAACTGGAGAGCTACATCCAAAAGAACAAAACAGGGCCACTTTCTTACATCACAAACAAAAATAAACTCAAAGTGGATTACAGACCTAAATGTGAGACCTGAAACCATAAAAATCCTTGAAAAGAGAACATCTAGTAATTTCTCTGACTTCAGCTACAGCAAAATTTTTCTAGATATGTATCCTAAGGGAAGGGAAACAAAAACAAAAATAAACTATTGGGACTACATCAAAATAAAAACTTTCTGCACAACAAAGGGAACAATGAACAACAACAAAAAAAACCTACTAAATAAATGGGAGACAGTATTTGCAAATGACATATCCAAGAAGGGGTTAATATCCAAAATACATAAAGAACTTACACAACTCAACACACACACACACACACACACACACAACTAAATAATCCAATTAAAATGGGAAGACATGAACAGAAATTTCTCCTAAGAAGACATAAAGATGGCCAACAGACACATGAAAAGATGCTCAACATCACTAATCACCAGAGAAATGCAATCAAAACTCCCATGAGATGTCATCTCACATCTGTCAGAGCAGCTAAAATCAGGGGCACCTGGGTGGCTCAGTCGGTTAAGTGTCTGCCTTCAGCTCAGGTCATGATCCTCAAGTCCTGGCTTTGAGACCCACAGTGGGCTCCCTGTGCAGCAGGGAATCTGCTGCTCCCTCTGTCCCTCACCCCACTTGTGTTTCTCTTGCACACTTCCTCTTTCAAATAAATAAATAAAAATCTTAAAAAAAATAAAAAGAACTGCTATAATCAAAAACACAAGAAACAACAGGTGTTGGCAAGAATGTGGAAAAAACATATAGAAGTATTGAACCGCTATACCGTACACCTGAAATTAATATAACACTTTATGTTAATTATCCTGGAATTAAGAAAAAAAAAAAACAGTAAAGGGGGAAAAAAAGTAAAAGAAGATCCAAACATATGAAATCAGTAGATCCAAAGTCCATGTCAATCAACTAAAGGTAATTTAAGTATAAACACAGTTTTAAAGGATAAGTTTGGAAATAACTACTGATTCAGGATTTAAGATAAATTCTGAAAATATATGATCACTTGCCTCATTTTGGATTAAAAAAATGATAAATATCCTGAGATTGCTGAAATTGCTTTAAAACTCCTCTTTCATTCTCATTATCATACCATCGTGAGATTGTTTATCTTCTATGAATGCTATCAAACAGTACACAGAGTTTGGATTATATAAATTAACAAGCAGGAAACAAACATTTGGTCACACTTAAAACTTTGCATAATGATATATACAATGTTTGTTCCATATAGACATTTAAGAGGGAATTGTTTTTTTATGTTTTCTTTAGTAATAACTTAGAACAAGTTCAATACAAGTGTAATAATTCTCTTTGTTAATCTCCAATATTTTTTCAATTAAAAATCTTGATTGCTGTAAATCTTATCCTTTTCCCCTGTTTTAGATGTATCAATTATGTTTATTAAAATGTAATTTTATGTGTATTGAATCTAATTGTAAACAAATGGGGGAAGGGGAATAGAGTATAATTATAAAAAACAGCACACACAGGGCGCCTGGGTGCTGCAGGCAGTTGAGTGTCTGACTCTCGGTTTGGCTCAGGTTATGATCTTGAATCATGGGATTGAGCCCCACAGTCAGTTCCGTGCTCAGCAAGGCGTCTGCTTGTCCCTCTCCTTCCCCCTCTGCTCTTCGCCCTGCTTTCTCTGTTTCTCTCTCTCAAATACATATATACATACATACATAAATTCTTTGGGGGAAAAAAAAAACAAAAAACAACAGCGTGCGTGCGCACACACACACACACAACAGCACAGGCATTCTTGTGGTAATAAAACTTTCCTATGTCTTGATTATGGTGCTAAATAAACGAACCTATACATGTTATAAATACACACACACACTCAAATACATCTAAAACTAGTGAAATCTCAATGAGATTGACAGATAACATCAATGTCAATTTCATGATTGTGATATTATACTATACTATTACAAGACGTTACTATTGAGAAAGACCATGTGAAGGGCACCATATGCATAATTTCTTAATACCATGTGAATCTACAATTATCTCAAAGTAAAAGTTCCTTTTTTTTTTTTTGTTAAAGATTTTATTTATTTATTCGACAGTGTTAGAGACAGCCAGCGAGAGAGGGAACACAAGCAGGGGGAATGGGAGAGGAAGAATCAGGCTCCTAGCGGAAGAGCCTGATGTGGGGCTCGATCCCATAACGCCAGGATCACACCCTGAGCCGAAGGCAGACGCTTAACCGCTGTGCCACCCAGGCGCCCCACAAAGTAAAAGTTCCTTCTTAAAGTACTTTAGAAACAAAAGTAACTCAGGAAACTCATAAGCAAAGAGGTCTGGGAGATGACAGGATCAGTGAAGACAAAGAATTATTAATTCACAGACAATCACAGATTGCAGTTGTGCTATATATTTCTAGATAGATTCCTTGTAATTCAGCAATAATGCTAGAATGTAGTCCTGAGCTGCTGGAAATTATTGGTAAACATCCTACTCCTGAACAAATTCATCTGATCACCACAAATCAGGTCATTGGTATTAAAACTATCTTTACCATTTTATTCTTTATAAGCCTCTGCCTTGTCTTCCATTGTTACTTGTGTGATTTGATGTAACTTATGTTCAAGCACCGTCCTTCTGCTTTCTTGATGAGAGAAGTGCCCTTGATAAATTCATTTGTAACATTTGTAATAAGGCCCTTAAAATTTTATTAATCAATTAAGAATGCTTTATTTCTAGTAGTAAGAGGATATTTTGTTAAAATATCGTAAAATAAAAAATATTCTGAAGTGGAAAAATATTACAAAGTGAATCATAATTTCCTATCTTCCATTATAAGTAACCATTTACTATAATTTATGTTATCAATTTATGGTACACAAAATTACATAATAAATCTAATGAATTAAACAGTTCAGACACAAAGAGTTTTTAGAACTTGACCTAAATGAGGAAGTCCACATAACAAGTCAATTCATTTAAATGACTTCAGATTTATCAATAAATATGTATAAAATTTTCTTTTTAAATGGCAACAACGTCTTTGACACTTTTCTCATCTAGAGATGAAGTCTATGCTCTTCTTTTGAATCTGTATGGGCATGTGACTATTTTGATCAATACCACACCAAAAAAGTAAAATTATATAACTTCCAAGGCTAGGTCATAAAAGAAATGCAGCTTCCAACACTTGTGGGGCCTCTCACAGTGGTGCTCTGAGCCACCGCATAAGAAATTCAACTACCCTAAGGCCACTATTTTGTGAGCCACCATATTTGGAAAGACTATACATAGGCTCTCTAGTTGACCGTTCTAGTTGAACAACCAGCCAACAGCATCAGCTGCCAATCACATGAGTGAGTCATGTTGGATGCCCACCCCAGTCAAGCCTGAAAATAACTGTAGCCACAATCAACAGCTGGACTCTTTTCAAATTCCTGGTTCAAAAAACTGTGAACCACCACAAAAAAACAAAAAACAAAAAACAAAAAACAACAAAAAAAAAAAAAACAAAAAAAACACCACCCCACACAAACAAATACTATTATCACTAACTGGTTCATAAATCACTAATTTTGAAAGTAATTAGGAGTTTAGCTCAAGTATGAAATGGCAATCAATTAGAAAAGTAAGAAAGTAAAATATAAAAAGCATGCAGAAGTCAATTATTTACCTACAGTATGAATTTTATTCATTGCAATCCAAGAGCAAAGAGATCAGTTGCACTTTGTTGTAGAGTGCAGAATTCCATCTTCTTATTAAAGTCAAAAGAAGTTAAAACCAAAATATGATGAGGATGAAAGTTACCCAGGGAACACTTTATGCATGGAGTTAAAAAATTAAAATACAAATTCAAGCTGAAAAGCATGAGTTTTAAGTATCCACTTTCCCTTCATTTGTTGATACAGATAGAACTATACCCCTAAGATAGCCATATTAACCTACACGTGGAATTACCAAGTAATCAGGCACAGATTCTATATACCTATCCAGAATTTTGTGCTATAACCCAAATCTCTAATTGTATTTTGGCACCAATAAACTTTAGCCAAGCTGAGATCATATATCAGTCTGTAATCTCTGGAAGTACAGAAATAAATACAAAAATAAAGAAGAAAATCAGAACAATATTAATTGTCCTAAATTGAATTTAGCAAAAGTTTTCTAACCATGGTGATCATTTCCTTGCATTTGTCATTTAAATGTCTGAAATGCTTAAAAGAATATGATATTTTGAAGACCTATCATATTTTAGGTTTTTAATTTTAAAAGTATAAGAAAATTAGCTTAGGTTTTTCAAACCATGTTTGGATTGATACATAACATGAATTTTTATATTTAAAAATTTAGACACTAATTTGTGAGTTTAAGTGCATTAAATTTTACTGGTAGATTTGTAAATCTGTCACTTTCATTACTGAGAGATTCAGATACATTAAGTCTTTTACTATAGTTTGAGATGTATTTATAAATACAATCAATTATGTAAGTTAAATTGAGACAACAATGATCAAAGAATGAAAGGAATTTTTATGTTTTTTACAAAAGCTATCAGATTTATAAATTAAAAGCAAAACTTTTATGTTAAACTTGATAAAAATAGTTATCAAAATCTATAGTTTTAATAAGTAAACTATTGATTTAAATTCAGTGACAAATAGTCATTTACACATGAAAACTCTAATTAGATACTGATAATATAATTGAAAGGATTTCCATTGCTTAACTATACAGCAATACAAAATACAAAAGTGTATATCATTTTTATAAATAATTTGAAGCCAAATTATTAACTGTGCTTTGATAATCTTTGAGGCCTACAACCTGGTTTATTGATTAAAGACTTTAACGAAAACATCCTGATGTTGAAGAAATCAAAACTAGACACACAAGGAAGTTCACTGCCTACATAGTGAATACTTTAAATATTAGAGATCACATACAACCAAACATGGGGCTGAAGATATTTTGGACCAGAAAAGCCATATGAGCTTGGGCTACAAATTCACATGAGTTATTTCATGGTAAATAATTTTCCTCCATTTGGGAAAGACAGTCCAATTTCCTTAACTGCATGTCTCAATAGAGTGGGCCTTCTTCAAATTCATTCTTTCACTGAAGATGTACTCTCTTGGGCTTTATTGCATACCTCCTAGTCAACATCCTATGTTGGGTGGTGCTAGGTGTTGCCTCTTGTAACCCACACCTCATGTGGCTATCAAAACAGTAGTGCAAGTTGACAGGAGATTGTAGATTCTTTAATCTCATCTGCTCATCTCCCTAGATCCCTACATTCAATTTATTTTTAATTGTAAAGGTTTTTCCTTCTACACAAGGTCAGAAACATAATTAAAATAGAATTTAACTGGGTGGCACAGTTGATTAAGTGTCTGCCTTCAGCCCAAGTCATGATCTCGAGGTCCTGGGATCAAGCCCACCTCGGGCTCCCTGCTCAGCAGGGAGTCTGCTTCTCCTTCTCCCTCTGCTCCTCCCCCCTGCTCATTCACTCACTCTCTCTCAAATAAATAAATTAGAATTTAAAAATACCAGTCCACCATACTTCCACTTTATTCTTAAACAATTTGAAAACAATTTAGTTACTGATGCATTTCAACTACAAAATTATAATTCAACTAACCCAGATGTTGGAAGTAGATAATATCAGCAACCAACAAAGGAAAATGAAGTACATTCTCATAAACTTCACAGAAATGATTTTATAATCAGAAATAATTGATGAATTTTTCATAAGTTACTCTATTCTTTCTTCATCTTATAGAATCAGACTCAGAAACATTAGGAAGGAGACAGCTCTTGTTAGTTAAATAAGAAAGGAGGAAAAGAGAAAAGAATTACCAATTGCAAAAGTGTGATAGGTTTTAAGCATTTTTATAAATTTTACCAGAAAAAAACACATTAAAAAGATCACTCTACTAGGTGAATTTTTTTCTAGTAAGTAATTAATGAGAAAATAACGGTAGTTGTTGATGATACTTTTACGTATAGGAAACTGTAACTCAACATCTATTCAGATATTCCTAGCAAAAGTCAGTTTATCTCAATTATTCATCCCAAATCTATGCTTGTAATAAGTCAAATGAGAATATCTCTAACTCAGGCAAAAATTTTATTCTTTTCTGGAATTACAAGGGCAATATATTAAAATGGAAAAATGTTAGCAGGAGGAAGTGGTTGATATTTGTCATTACTCCTTCAGTTTCTTGGCTATGAGACTTTGGCAAGTCATTCAAACTTTTGGGGACTCAGTCATCCCATTTAACATATGGGATTAATTTATTGCCACCCTGAGGCCAGGAAACAAGATGAAGTACTGATGGAAATCTCTTAAAATTTTTAGGTCAATAATCTGTCATAGTAATTCATTCATTTTTCCTTTTCCTTTTTTTTTCCTGTCCTCCCCCACTTACCACCCACCCCACCATGTACACTTCCAGCTGCATTGTACTGCCTTAATCTTCATGCTCTTTTTTTAGGAGACAATTTAGTCTAGAAAGGAATAGTTGTACACTTATTTGGAAATGTACTCTTTCTGGAAGACAAAGGCTAGGGCAACATCCTATGTAGAAATGAAGTTAAAGTTGATTTCAGCTACCATCTGATTAAGAAAAAAAAAAAATGAGCCAGAAGTTACTACAGACTTCAAAGGTCAAGAAAAATTATGGCCAAATTTCTTACGAACGTCTTGTTCTCCAGAATTTAAAAAAAAAAAAATGCAACTAGGTGACAGAATCAAGACTTTTGAAGGAGATTTTAACAGCCCTATCATTCTGCATTCTAAGAATATATTTTACGGTCAATTCTTCTGTAATATGGAGTCATAGTGCTGGACTTCTTACAAGTAGACCTTCCAACTAGAAAGCTCTGGTTATTATTAGCTGTTTTGAGGAGTTGAGTTTATATTTCATTGACTTCTCAGTCCACAGCACAGAGGATTTTTGCTTAGCCAAAAATTATTTTTATAGTGTGTTTAAAAAAAATCCTAATTATAAAGGAATATGCAATGACTCTTACAGCTACAGAGCTGGCTCATAATTTATTTTACAAGACTTTCCTCACACTTCTTTGCTAAAGACATTCTTTGTGTTTTATTACAAGTTTCTTCCATTGCGTCATGCTCTCAGTGGGATGGTGTGCCTATATTTTATTTTACTCCTGCCATTAATTACCTGTGGGCCTGTATCATGTCTCCCTCAGACCCATTTATTATAATGGAGCCTGCTGGTGTCCCTGCAGCTAGCAGTCTGTCAGCATTTCCATTAGAAACCCCATTTCACAGGGGTTTAAAATTCAGCTGTAAAATTGTGCTTTAGGCTGTACATATTTAGAGTACATGATATGAGCTATGAAGCTCTTTATTTTTAGCTCTAAAAAGACAAATTTGGGGGAAAAAAGCTGTTTCAAAATTGATGTTCATATAGGTCCTAATTTTTGTGATAAATTAAAAAAACAATATAATCCTATGAAATGTTTAAAGGTTTTGTTTCATTCTTTTCAAAATGGAAACATATTTGTGTGTAGTTTACAGGAAATACAATATAACCTAGGATTATATGAATAATTTCCATATTTCTTTGTTTCATTTTAATTTCTTAAAACTACATATGGGCACTAATTTTTAAAAGAATTTTGATGCAGTCACTGAAAAACCTCAAGAAGTATTCTAATGATAATCTAAAAACTAATCTTTTAAAACATTTTCGGAGTTAGCTATGGAGTTGTTCATTGGGCAGCTTTCAAATATGAATGTTATTTACCATAAAAATGCTCTGGGATTTGGAAATCGTAAGTTTCTAAAAAATTATCATACCAGGATAAATTAAATTTCCCTTATCTTGGGTATGACATCAGCAGGATTGCCAGATAAAATATAGGACACCCAGTTAAATGTTAATTTCAAATTTTAAAAAATACAGAATTGTTAGTATAAGTATGCCCCAAATATTGCATGGAATATATCTATATAAAAAATATAGGTTGGGGCACCTGGGTGGCTCAGTCGGTTAAGCGTCTGACTTTGGCATGGGTCATGATACCAGAGTCCTGGAATTGAGTCCCATGTTCAGCTCCCTGCTCAGCGGGGAGCCTGCTTCTCCCCCTCTCCCTCTGCCTGCTGCCCCCCCCTGCTGTGCTCTCTCTCTTGCTGTCAAATAAATAAAATCCTTGCAAGAAAGAAAAGGAAAGGAAAGGGAAGGGAAGGGAAGGGAAGGGAAGAGAAGAGAAGAGAAGAAAAAATAAAATAATAAATAAATAAATAAATAAATAAATAAAGGTACGTATTTGTTGATTATCTAAGATTCTGTCTTAACAGGGTGTTTTATATTTTCATTAGCAAAATCTGGCAACCATAAATGTTACTGATTATTTTTCATATTCTTCTAAACTAAAACTAAATTCAATGTTAAAGAACATCTGAGGGATAAAAGAATGACAAAAATGTCTGGGATTTTTAAAAACACTACATAGGTTATAGAAACACTTTTTCAAAGAGTAAGTTTATTGTTAGAAAATAACAGGTTCTTGTGGATAAGAGTCAAAGTGGAATAATATGACCAAGTGGAAACAAGAGAGTCATGTTTAATGGAAAGAGAACCCCTAAGGATGAGAACCAAGATAACTGAACACAAAAGCACTAAGGGAAAAAAACGACAGTGACAAAAATCTAAGAAGACATTTCCAGATGTACAGTGCCCCTTGTGGACTGCCATAAATATCTGACTTAATTCTGAAGTATGCAACTACTAAATACATATTAAGTCATTTATTTGATTTTATGATAAAATAAACTTGGAAAAAGACTATATCTAAAAGAAAATGTCAAAGTATTTCATTCATTCACATAACTGAAACTTATCTTTAAGCAGTTGGAAGAGGCTGGATGGAAACAAATGGAGCTCATAGCTGGGGAATGGCTGGGAAATTAATAGGCAAGAATAGTTTGGATAAGTTGCACTGTCATAGCAGTTATTAGGGATGAAAACAGTCAATGATAAAACAGTGTCTTCCTGAAGCACTAATCAATTATATCTAACACAAAATTATACACATAGGATATCATAACACAAGAGTAGGATCAATAACTTATGAGAAAAAGCCATTTCATAGTTATCACAAAACATAAACGCTATTCTAAAATGTGCCAAAACATGAGGCACCTGGGTAGCTCAGTTGGTTAAACATCTGACTCTTGGTTTTGGCTCAAGTTGTGATCTCAGGGTCCTGAGATCGAGCCCAGCAGCAGAATATATAAAAAAATAAAATAACAGAATATAAAAAAATAAAACAAATAAATCTTTAAAAAATAAAATACTGTTTTACATTACTGTACTTAATAAGGTAAATCTTCAACCAGATAATTTCTTCATAATAAATAAAAATGGGAATTTCATTCATGTAATGGCATATTAGCCTATCTAGCAGTAAACCTCCTGACCATAACAAAAATTCTCAAGGAAATTCTGCTGGAAGTTATTGGAGCGTGATCAACATATAACAGAATTGAGGGGATGAGTTTTTGTTTTTGTTTTCCTTAAGATTTTATTTATTTACTTGTCAGAGAGAGAGAGCGCACAGCAGGGGGAGCAGTAGGCAGAGTAGCAAGGAGCCCCATGTAGGACTCGATCCCAGGACCCTGGGATCATGACCTGAGCCAAAGGCAGATGCTTAACCAACTGAGCCATCCAGGTGTGCCAGATATGGCTCTTGACAAAGGAGAATCATACTGGTTGAGGCCCAGAATCATGAAGGCTTTTCCTAGTTTGAATGGCACCTGGAGGAGAGAACTACAGTTTCATGGAGCTGAGGAACTGTCAGGAGATGACAATTATCAGTGCTGCCAGAACTGAAGTTGCAAATGGCAATCTTGGAAAGGAGTTAACTACATATTGGGTAGTACTAAAATCTGCATATAAGTTACCCTCAAATCTCTGACTGACTCTTAAACTATGTATGAACAGAAAAATATTCCAAATAATACATCAGAAAGCAACATCTGAAAACTAGAGAGCTACACAGAGACTTTTAACAGCTACCTAGTACCTGGGACGCAGTTTGTAGATCACACCAAGTTCCACCAAGTTAGGGAAGCTTGGTAAATACTGATACTCCGGGGATACCTGGCTGCCTCAGTCAGTAGAGCATATGACTCTTGATCTTGGGGTTGTAAATTCGAGCCCCACCTTGGGTGTAGAGATTACATAAAAATAAAATCTTAAAAAAAAATACTGTTACCCCAAAAAGACCAAACATTGAGAGTAAGAAACATCTCTAAGGACTCAGGGTCACTCCCTATGTTAAGGGGAAAAAATGAAATTGGCCTGCTCTAATAAAGTAGCTTCCCTAAGAACAAAGTGATTACTAATTTAGTAGTTTGATAGCGCAAAATTCAACCATGTTTAGAAAAAAATATATATATACTTTCAAGTGGTTGAAGCATATCATCCACAGTTTCCAGTGGTCAATTCTATTTTAGTTAGGCAACGAAACAGGAAAATATGATCCATAATCACCAGAAGCTAACCTGCAGAGGACCTTGATATCGGAACTAGCAAAAAAAAAAAAAAAAAAAGATATTTAACAGCTATTATAAATATGTTTCAAATGTCCAAAAAAAGATGGATATAATCAGTTAAACAATGAGGAATTTCAGAAGAGCTATAGCAACCTTATTAAAAAAAAAGAAAATCATAGAACTAAAGTACAAAATACAGAAAAAATTCATTGGATGTTACAGCAAATTATACTCTTCAAAAGAAAAGACCAAAAGACCAGTGACCTGCAGGTACAAATAGAAATTATCCAAACTTAAGCACACAGAGAAATATTATTATTATTAAACATAGCTCAATGACCCATGAGACTATAACAAACAAAGGAAGGAGAAACTAGGGCAAGAATATTTAAGAGATAATAACCAAAAATGTCTACATTTGATGGAAAAAGGCTCAGCTCCAAGAATCTCAGTAAACACCAAGAAAGATAAAGACAAAGAAATATACACCTTGGCATATTACAAACGTCTAGAAACCAAAGATAAAGATAAAATCTTGAAAAGCTCAAGAAAAAACTCATTAGTTCATAGGGTCAAAAATAAGAACAAAGATTAACTTCTCATCAGAAACAATGGATTCTGATCTGTTTCTCTTTTATTGCTTCTGCTTTTGTTTTCATATCAGATAAACCATTGCCTAATCCAGAGTCACAAATTTATTCCTATACTCTCTTCTAAAAGCTTCACAGTTATAATTATTCTATTTAAGTTTACGATCTGAGTTATTTTTTTGTGTGTGATCTAAAGAATGGGTCCAACTTCAGTCTTTCTTTCCCTTAATGACTATTTATGGCACACTATCAATCAATGGTAAATGTAAGGGTATTCTCATCCTACCAATCCTGAACTATACAGCCTCTGTCTACTTGTCAAGGCTTGGCGGATGAAGGGGACCCAAACTATTGACTACATTTACCTGAAATTTGTTCTCTGCAACACATGGGTGAAAGAGATAAGAAAAGTTGGTGGTCATCCCCTCTTTAGGAAGTATTGCATTCTTGACCAGGAACTAGGTGGAAGAGATATCCTTGTCTTCTTAGCAACATCTGTTCAGAATAGAGCTTCCATTAAGCTAAGCTGGGGGCAGGGGGTAGAGGATGAAACAGGCTGTAGCTCAAGTGCCATAGAAACTCACTGTTCTGAAAAGATTTAGATTTTTTTTGAATAAACATATATTCATCAGTCAAGTAACCTATGAGAAAGGAGATAAAGTATCTTCAACAAAGGGTGTTGGGAAAACTGGAAAGTTAAACCAAAAGAACAAAACTGAACCACCTTCTTATACTATACAAAAATGAACTCAAAATGGATTAAAGATGTAAATGTGAGACCTGAAACTGTAAAACTCCTAAAAGAAAAGGTAGGCAGTAATTTCTTTGACATCAGCTCTAGAAACATTTTTCTGGAAATGTCTACTCAAGGTAAGGGAAACAAAAGCAAAATTCAACTATTGGGACTACACCAAAATAAAAAGCTCTTGCACAGTGAAGGAAATAATCAACAAAATAAAAGACAACCTATTGAATGGGAGAAGATACTTGCAAATGATATATCTGATAAAGGGTTAAAAACCAAAATATATAAAGAACTTATACAACTCAACACCAAAACAACAAATAATGCAACTCAAAAAGTGGGCAAAGGACCTAAACAGGCATTTTTCCAAAGAAGGCATACAGATGGCCAACAGACACATGAAAAGATGTTCAACATCATTCACCATCAGGGAAATGCAAACCAAAACCATAATGAGATATCAGCTCACACCTGTCAGAATGGCTAGAATCAAAAATACAAGTAACAGGTGTTGGAAAGGATGTGGAGAAAAAGTAACCCTCATGCATTGTTGGTACTAATCCAAACTGGTGCAGCCACAGGAAAACAATACTGAGTTTTTTCAAAAAATTAAAAATAGAATTACCATATGATCCAGTCATTCCACTACTGGGTATATATCCAAGGAAAATGAAAATACTATTCAAAAAGATATATGCATCCCTATGTTTATTGCAGCAATATTTACAATAGCCAAAATACAGAAACAACCAAGTGTCCACTGATGAACAAAGAGGGGATGTCTCTGTGTGTGTGTCCGTGTGTGTGTGTGTGTGTGTGTGTGTGTGTGTAATGGAATATTATTCAGCCATAGGAAAGAATGAGATCTTGCCATCTGCAACAACACGGATGAACCTAGAGGGTATAATGCTCAGTGAACTAAGTCAGACAGAGAAAGACAAATACCATATGACTTCACTCATGTGGAATTTAAGAAACAAAACAAATGAACAAAAAAAAGAGACAAACAAAAGAAAAGACTTTTAAATACAGAGAATGAATTGGCTGTTGCCAGGGGGAGAAAGGAAGGAATGGGTAAAGTAGATAAAGGGGATTAAGACTACATTTATAGTGATGAGAGCAGAGAAATGTTAAATCATTATAATGTACACCTAAATACAATAACACTGTATATTAATATTTCAATAAAAAAATTAACCTATATCTGGTTCAACCTCCATCCCTCTAACTCCCCCCTCCAACCCAGAGATTCTGATTTAATTATGTATACATTTATATTTATATTTGTGTATTTAAATATTCATTTGCTATATATTACTAGAACAATTTTCAGAGACAGTGAATGGTCGTTTTTAACATAATTTTCTCCAGTTATGGTTGCTTCACTGTAGAACAGTCCCAAAACTCCTCATATGGCCATTCCACAAGTGGAATCTCCTATGTGACGTATTTATTATATATGACCTTTTAGTAGTCTACCAAAATGTCCATAATATGCTTCAAACAGTAGAAATTTTACTTGTCATAATGCAAAAAAAAACCTAGAAATAAATTTTAAAAATTAAACCCAAAGCCATCTTTAATTTTAATAAAATGAGAATCTTCTGCGTAATAGCTGAGTAAATGATAGAATCACACAGAAATGAGATTTCTTTGAATGCAATAAAAGTTACAGCACATTAAACATATAGGATTTAATCAAATCCATACTTAGGGATTGTTTCTATTTTCATCTGTATCTGACAGAACTCCTGTAACAATAATAGTTTAAACAAGATGGAATTTTATCTCTTTCTCATGAAGAAAAAATCCTGAATATAAGAAATCCAGAAGTGGTATATATCAACTTAAAGATCATCAGTATCATTCCAACTTGTTGCTCTATTGTGATTATTCCAGCATCCACTATTACATTTGCTTTGCAGATAGCAGAATTGAGCAAAAAGGCAGGAAGCAAAAGGACAGTTCCTTCTAAGGGCACTACCCAGAAACTGCACATGCCATTTCCACTTAGACACACCAAGTGTAAGGACAGCTGAGAAATTTTATCTTTCTTCTGAATAGTATACGCTCAATTAATATTCAAGGATGTATCACTGAGGAAGAAGAGGAGAAAAATTACTGGGGAAAAACTCCTGGACTCTCATGTGAATATAGTCACCTTCAGGTAATCGGAAGAGTAACTGAACTAATATTTAAAATAAACTAAGAACCAAAGAATAAATTAATAAAGATTAAAATGGAAATTAATAGCAATTCATACGGAGTATATTCAAAAGGATTAAAATATTGAAATCCATTGCAAAAAACAAACAGAAAATATAAAATGTTACATTGAATAAAAATAACATAAAAGATAATGTTTGTTATATCCTAATATCGAAGTTCTTAAGGAATTATAGGACTTCTAGAAAAATTAAAAATTCCTAAATTCTTTCAAAAAGAAAGCACTTCCTGGGGTGCCTGAGTGGCGCAGCGGTTAAGCGTCTGCCTTCGGCTCAGGGCGTGATCCCGGCGTTATGGGATCGAGCCCCACATCAGGTTCCTCCGCTATGAGCCTGCTTCTTCCTCTCCCACTCCCCCTGCTTGTGTTCCCTCTCTTGCTGGCTGTCTCTATCTCTGTCGAATAAATAAAAAATAATAATAATAATAATAAAAAAGAAAGCACTTCCAAATGGCAGAGTAAGGACCTCAGAAAAATTACTGCTTCACCAAAGCAATTAAAATGGCACAACTTTTCCAAATTAACTTTTTCTGAATTCTGGAAATTATCTAAGGACTTGCAACAATCTGAGGAGAATTTATCAATAAAAGGACTAGAACCCATATAAGAACAGAAATCTTTGTAACACTTCAACTTGCCCTATTCCTAATAACCTCTCCCCAGCTCTATGGTAGTTTTGAAAATCAATAGTGTCATAACTACAACAGTTGTGAAAAACAGCGGTCTAGCAGCCATGAGAGGGGGGAAATGGACTTGAATCTCTTCACAAAGCCTTCCCTCAGAGAATACTTACTATCTGACTTGTTCAGCAATTGCCTGGAAAAGCCTTATTTATACAGCTTGTCTTTATTTGAACTGACTCGCAGCTCATTTAGGGAGAAAAACCATATCCCCAGGGTGTTTGTCAGAAATAATCAGCAGCAATTATTTAAAATTGCACCTGCTTGAGGCAGTGAAACAAGGTTGAGCAAACAGGTTAAAAATGTATTAGGAAAATATGGCATATGAGAGGTCCATAGAGGGCTTTGAAAACTTCCAATATAGTCCTGGGAATATAGATGGTCACTTGCATGTCCAGTGCTGTGCACATGACCATGAAAGACTTCAGAAGGCCTTAATCTCTCAGTTGGTTGACCTTAAGGCTCTGAGCAAGATGGAAGTGTAGATTAAGGCAGGATTGAGATCTTCCAGAGCAATGAAAGTGTGCCCCACTACATTCACAGAGCAAAAATGGGGAGACTTATTCTTCGAGGCATTTAAGGAAATTTCTGTTCAATCATGAGGTGATAAGCTAACTAAGCAGAGAATTCAGCAGTAGCATGTCAAAAAAATACATTCTCTATGGAACTTTTCCTGTATAGTTACTAAAAACAAACAGCCAAAGCAACACCAAAAAGTGGCAATGAACCCAAGGGAAAGTCTTCTGATTTCCATGGTTGCCATTACTATTATCTTGTCAGTTCTTTTTTTTTAAAGATTTTATTTATTTATTTAACAGAGAGACAGCCAGCCAGATAGGAACACAAGCAGGGGGAGTGGGAGAGGAAGAAGCAGGCTTCCAGCGGAGTAGCCTGATGTGGGGCTCGATCCTATAACGCCAGGATCACGCCCTGAGCTGAAGCAGAAGCTTAACGACTGCACCACCCAGGCGCCCCTATCTTGTCAGTTCTTGTTTAAAAAAATTAGGAGCCATGTGAAAAGAAAAAGAGAAAGTATATCCCATAAAAGTTAGCTTTTTGGAAATAATAACAAACATTTATTTAAACTGACCAAGAAGAAAAGAGAGAAAATTCAAATTAATGAAACTAGTAATGTGAGAAGTTACTATTCTCCTTAAGGGGGAAAAAAAAGGATTATAGGGTAATACTACAAAAGCTTGTATTCAAATTAGATCACCTAGATGAAGCAAATTCCTATTAAGTTGAATACTATAAAAACTGTCTCAAAGAACAGAAAAATCTGAATAGACCTGTAACAAGTAAATATACTGAATTAGTAATTAAAAACAAAACAAAACAAACAAACAAAAAAAAAAAACGCTTTCCTCAAAGAAAAGCCCTGGACCAGATTGTTCACTTGTGAATTCTACTAAACCTTTGAAGAAGAATTAATATCAACACTTCAAATCCTTTATCAAATACAAACGAGGGAGAATTACTTTCCAACTCATTCTATGAGGCTGCTACTAGACTGTTATCAAAAACAGATGATATTACAAAAAAAGAAAACGACAGAACAATATCCCTTAGGGACATAAATTCAGAAATCCTCACAAAAATATTATTAACAGAATCCAATACATACAAAGACGATTAAATACTATGACCAAGCGGGTTTATGTAAATAATGCAAGGTTGGTTTGATATTTGAAAACCAATCAATGTACTACGTCATATTGCTAGAATAAAGGATAAAGACCACAGGATTACCTCAATAGATGAAAAAGAAGGGTTTGACAAAATCCAGCACCCCCTTGATAAAACACTCAATGAACTAAGAATGGAAAGGAACTTCTTCAATCTGATAAAGGACATCTATGAAATCCCATAGATGACATCATATTTATGATGGAAAACTAAATGCTTTTCCCCTAAGGAACAATTCAAGAATGTTTGGTATCATCACATATAATCAACGTTGTACTTGAGGCTTTAGGGAGGACAATTAGTCAAGACGATAAAATAAAAGGCATCCATATTTGGAAACAAAGAAGTAAAACTATTTCTACCCATAGATGATGTTGTCTTATATATAGGAAATCCAAAGGCATGAACAAAGGAACTGTTAAATGAACAAATTCATCAAGGTTGTGGAAGAAAATATATATAAGGACAACAAAAACCAGGTGTATTAATATAGATAGCAATGAGAACCATTCACAAAAGAAATTAAGAAAACATTTTCCATTTATACCTCAATGAAGTTGGAAAAAATGAAACATTTTTATTTATAATACTGTCAAAAGGAAAAATATATAGTTAAAAATAAGTTTAACAAAAGATATATAAGACTTCTACACTTAAAAGACTTGTACAAAACAATGTTGAAAGAAATTAAAGACAAGAATAAATGGGGAAACTTCCCATGTTTATGGATCCAAAAGTTAATATTACTAAGATGGCTATACTCATTAAATGGATCTTTTCATTCAATGCAATCTCTATCAAAATTCCAGCTTTTTTTTTTTTTGTAGAAATTGATGAGCTGTTCCTGAAATTCATATGGAAATAAAAGGCATCAGAATAACCAAAACAGTCTTGAATATGGACAAGCTGGAAGACTCACTTTTTTTTTTTTTCCAAAACTTACTACAAAGCTACACTAATCAAGATGGTGTGATACTGGCATAGGACATATACATCGATGGAATAGAACTGAAAGTCTAGAAATAAACTCATATTTATGGTTTCATATTTGGATGAATTTCAACAAGTGTGCCATGATAAATCAATGGGAGAAAGAATAGTCTTTTCAACAAACGGTATTAGAACAACTAGATATCCATATGCAAAAAAATGAAGTTGTGTCCTTTCTTCCCACCATACACAAACATTAGTTTAAAATGGACCATAGACGAGAGGCAAGTGATAAAACTATAAACTTCTTACAAGAACACATAGGAGTGAACCTTCATGAGATTGGGTTATCTACAGTCTTATTATATATGACAGCATTAGCACAAGTGATAAAAGAAAAAGTAAATAAATTGGATTTTGTCAAGACCATAAAATTTTGTGCCTCAAAGGACATTACTGGGATAGAGAAAAGACAATTATTTGGCCACTCACTCCTCTTAACCAATGGACTTCCACCCATAATTTGATCGGATAGCAAGACTGATGGCACAGCATATGCACTACGAGGATATGAAATACGTATTGTCATATAATGAGGCTTTCTTAGGGAGCAGGATGATTCCTAAGCAGGTATAATAGTTGCCTGAGAGTGCCACGATAGGAGATTGATTGGGGGGGAGGGTTTACGGTTAGGGGATGGGGTGGGCTAAGGATCCCTATGCATGGTTTGAACTTCCCTTGAACCAAAGGAGGGAGAACCTGGGACTTTCTTATCAGCTTACTCAGGCGTGGGCCAGAAGCAGAATTCAGATGGGTAAGGGTTAAAAGTTTCCAGAAGTCAAACATTAAAAATGGAGTCAGACTCTTTATTAAGATAATTCACAGAATGGGAAAAAGTATTTGCAAATCCTAACACTGATATGGGTCATATATTTAGCATATAGAAAGAACTCTTATAATTTAGTAATAAAAAAAAGAACTCAATTTTAAAATGGGACAAAAGATTTTAATATTTTTCCTAAGAAGATATACAAATAGCTAAGTAAGACGTGAAAAGATGTTCAATGTCATCAGCCATAAGAGAAATACATACCAAAATTATAATGAGCTATCACTTCACACCCAATAGGATGACCAAAAAAAAGACTGACAATAACAAGTGCTGACAAGAATATAAAGAAATTGTAACCCTCATACATTGCTATGGGATTGTAAAGTGGTGCAGCCACATTATAAAGCAGTTTGTCCATTCTTTACAATGTAAAACACAGAGTGACAAGACCAGCAGTTCCACGCATAGGTATATACCAAAGAGAAATGAAAACATATGTCCACAAAAAAAAAACTTGCACATGAAATATTCACAGCAGCATTATTTATAATGCTAAGAAATGAAAATAATACAAATGTCCACCAACTGGTAAGTAGATAAAATGTAAAATATACAATCCATGTGAATATTTGACAATGAAAAGAAATGCCATTGTGAAACATGATGCAGCATGAATAAACCCCAAAAACATTATGCTGCATGAAAGAATTCAGTTACAAAAGACCACATAATGCATCATTCCATTTATATAAAGTGTCCAGAATAGACAAATACATACAAACAGCAAGTAGGTTAGTGGTTGCCTGACTAGGGCAAGGGAGGAATTAAGACTGTTAAATGGTGGGGGATGGTCAAGGGTATTGTAAATATTCTAAAATTAGATAGTGATGATGGGTGCACAATTCTGTGAACATACTAAAAACTGTTCAATCGTATAATTTAAACGTGCAAATTGAATGGCTTATGAAATTTTATTACAATAAAATACACATCCCCCATAGACACAAAATCTCTTAAACATGATGATTATAATTCTTTTCGTATTTATGTAAAAATCTTGGAAGACATTTATTTTGGTCAGTTGTTGTAGCAGTAGAAACAATTATTTGAAGAATATAACTTTCTATGACCCAGATTAGATGAATGCTATATTCTGCAAGTTTTCATCCTTGATGCTTTGAGTTGGGCTTCATCATTTTGCCCTTGGGGATGCCCTGTTTTTAACTGTTCTGTCATCATTTTATGTACAATTATCCATCGAAAAAGGAAGCCCTAGATGTGTGGGGCTGTAAAGATACTGTTCACTGCCGATGTACCTTAGAAGTGGGGTTATCATGGAGACTTGTTTGGGTCAATAATGTTTAATGCCTGTGGCTCCAGTTAGGTTATAAATTATGTGGGCACTCTATAAGGGTCATTTTAAGAGCCCATGATTAGCAGTCTATTTAATAAATTATTTTATAAAGAATGCTTTCCAAGCAAAACTATCTTATAATGTTTAAGGATCCATCGTTACATGGTAAAAGAATAAAGAAAGGAAATCATTACCACAAAAGTCAGTGTAGTGCAGTGATTCTTACCCAGGGGTGATTTCTTCCCATGCCCCAGCATCATTTGGCAATATCTGGAGACATATTGGTTTGTCATAATTTGCAGGGAGGGGGTCAGGAGGGCAGAGAGGAGGTAAGAGTGTACTACTGACATCTAGTGGGTAGAAATCAGCGATGATGCTTAACATTCTACAATGCCCAGTAGGGCTCCCTTAAACAAAGAATTTTCTAGAACAAAGTATCTATAGTGCTGAGGTTTAGCAACCCTGGGACAGTGTTTACATTTGCAGGGGAGGGATAGAAAGTGTAATATTTACATTTTAAGATAATTGAGCTCTTTCTGTTTTGTACAGTTTTTTATATGTATACTATACTTAATAAAAGAGCAGAAGGAAGGAGGGGAAAGATGGGATAGATGGATGGAAGGACTCTTGAACAAACAGGTATCATATAATTATTTCCAAATATTTCAGGTACAAGTTCTTTCAGACTTCCAAGAGGAATAATTTTCACCTATATATAGCATTCCAAAATAAAAATATATAAGCTTGTCTATTTTATTGAGCAAATAATCCTTACAAGAAAGTATCACTTAAAAAAGGCTATATTGATTTTACTTGTGACTATCAATATGAAAATTTTAATTTGTAGCAAAGTAAATTTGGAGGTCGAAAGTCAAGTATGCTTTAATATTAGAAAAATTATTAAATGTGATATCCTCTATAATTCAAAAAGTTAAATTCTTCCTAGATTACTCAATAAAATTTGTTATTAACAGTTTTAAGGAGTAAGAAGATGATTTCTTAACATGATAAAAATATCTCTCAAAACAACTACTATATCATAGTTAATAACCATTTCAACATGGTGAATGCTGTAAGAATTCATATCAGAAAGAACAAAAGTCTTAATTTTCACATTTGTAGAAACGCAAAATAGTCCCATAAGATCTTAAAATAGAAATAAAAGTTGGAGACTTTTTAGACCCTACCCTAGTTTAGTCCACATTGTTTTTTCTTTCTTGCTTTCTTGCTTTCTTTCTTTCTTTCTTTAAGATTTTTTATTTATTCATTTGACAGAGAGACAGCCAGCAAGAAAGGGAACACAAGCAGGGGGAGTGGGAGAGAGAGAAGCAGGCTTCCAGGGGAGGAGCCTGATGTGGGACTCGATCCCAGAACGCTAGGATCACGCCCTGAGCCTAAGGCAGACGCTTAATGACTGAGCCACCCAGGCGCCCCTAGTCCACATTGTTTTCTATAAGCTTCTGGACTATGCCCTCATTTATTTTTTTGTCGATGAGAGTCTCAAAATAATAAGAAACTTCAAAATTTAAGTCCTTAAATATCATTTTTATTACAAAGTAATAGGAGTATGAGATGTATCCATATCCAATCCTTGACTTTAGCTCAGTCTTCCTATTCACTGTTACTCTTATTAAATTTTTCTTAATTATATCCCTAAGACTCCTAGGCAGGGAAACATTAAGATTCTAAGAATGTAGGTTTCATGTGTTAACTTGGTAATTTTTAAGAGCTACAAGTCCAATAGTTGATTCTTCAAGCAAGGAAAACAAATGTTCCCAACTCCAAACTTCTGTATCAAAATGCCTTATATCAGATTTCAAGCACCAGAATAGTCCCTGTGAAAAGTCCATCTATAACGAGAGGTTTGCTAATGAGAACTTCCTGCTGATGCGCATGGATACTGTCATCTTGCTCAGGGCAAACCTAAGACCCAGGGTATGCGGTTCCTGGCTTAATACTTCCAGTGTTAAAACTGACTGCTTCAACAGCGGGCACATGGCTTGGCCGGACAGGTAAAGAAGATGAACACTGTGGAAGACCCAGAGCCGCTAGCAAAGTTTAGACCAACAGGAAGGTTTCACTGCTGACTACTGATCCCTCTCGAAAATGACCAATGGGTGTAATCATTCACATACAAATGACACTGACCTATGTGTGTCCTCGTATTCTTCATTGTAGAAAGTGTTGATTATCATCTTTATAACATATGAAATATCTTGTATCACATATCCAACTCAATGCTTAGTCAAAAGCAAGCACTCAAAACATTTATTCTTTTTCCTTTTCTACTCCTTTTTAAAATTATGAAAACTGTTAAAACTTTTTTATTCTGATTTCTGAGTTATCCAAACTATAATTTAAAAATCCTGTGTTAGAGAAGAAAAGGGTAGTGAAAGCACATTTTTAAAAGCTGCTTTTCCATTGAAAACTTTTTATTTATAATATTTATATTGATTAACTTAAATGAAGATTATAATATTTAAATACATACTTATCCACCTAGTAATGATGAAACAATACTCTATTATCTACTTTGGAAAATTCTTATTCACCATTAGTAACTTTTAAAGCTCAGTACTAATTACTGAATTAGAAGCACAATTTATTCTTTTTTTTTTGAGGTGGGTCCCATTTTTTTTTTTTTTTTTTTTTACTTTTCATGCAGTGATTTATTTTATAACTGTAAGTTTGTACTTTTTTTAATTTTTTTTATTATATTATGTTAGTCACCATACAGTACATCCCTGGTTTCTAATGTAAAGTTCGATGATTCATTAGTTGCGTGTAACACTCAGTGCACCACGCAATACGTACCCTCCTTAGTACCCATCACCAGTCTATCCCATTCCCCCACTTCCTGAAGCCCTATTTTTTAAAGATTTTTTATAATTTATTATATTATGTAAGTCACCATACAGTACACAATTTATTCTTATATTATATCTTGACTATTTCTTGGCATCCTCAGAAATATGTATATCCCTTCCTTCAAAATACCTGCTCTATAATATAGGAAAATGGGTTAAGTTTTATCCTAGATATTCAAGAAAAATAAAGACAAAGCAAACATCTAAGAATGCCATAGCAAGTCAAAATGATAATATTTTATGCAATAGCTACTCTCCTTTCTGATTCTTGCTCCAGAGGGCCCGTAAAACACTGGAGTGAAAATAGAACAATGTGTGTGAAATTTTAAAACTCATTGTAATGGAAGTTAGTAAAACAAACAAAAACCACATGGAATTTATTAACTTCTACTTTGAATCTTCTGTCCAGTGGATACTACCCTACTTTAAATTGAGTTCAAAATTAGAAACATCAAGGTATCCAAATATCCACAGGCAATGAATTAACTCTTTTTTAATCAATTTAAGTCAATCATTGACTAATTGATTAAAATAGTTCAGTTAAGGTTACTCCACTATTAGGACAGCTGGGGGGGGGGGAATCAATCTCTTAAATTAAGGCTCTATCCTATCAGGATTACCTACCCACAAGCAAAACGAAAAGCTGGTCAATTTCTTGGTCAGCTGCATAATGGCCTTTTCTTTCTCTTTCTGGAAAGTATTCTGAGTTAACGTAAGTAAGCTACTCTTCTCAAAGTTTATAATACCTACTGCTAAACAAGTTATATTTATCCCCTCTGTTTAGTAGACAAATAGGAATTCAGAGATAGGCTTGTGTTTTGCCCTTTGCCCTTCAAATAAACTCAGTAGTTTTCAAAAAATATAAAGTTTAGCAATGCTATCAGTATAAATCACCTGTAAAAAGAAAGTCCAATGTACATGACAAATATAATGAAGCCACTCCATAATACACTGTTACTACATGGTAATCGTCATTAGGGAAGAATTTTGTTCATTTTCCTCACTCTTAAATCCCCCAAATGCCTGGGGCATAGTATATGCTCAATAAGGATTTTCAGAATGAAACAATATTGCTTGGATAGACAACCCTTGAGGAACCTCTAGGTGTTCATAATTTGAAAACAAATTAGTAATTGCCATCAGTTTGTCTAAATGAACTCCATGTATGTGTGGCTAACCTGTTAGAGTTTGACCTGATCCCGGCAGAATGCTAAGTTTCCTCAGCCAGGTTTGCTGGAGAGAAGTGAGCAGTATGAGGAGCCAATGGAAATTTTAATCCCCTGTGCTTCACACATTTGCTACCTGGAAAGAGACCTGTCCTTTCTGGGGTGGGGGTGGAGGGAGGGTGGGGGGGGGGGAAGCACTGGGGCTCAGGAACTCCCACAGGCCTTTCCTGTTTGAGGACAGATGCTGAGATGGGAATATCCGAGGTTTAACCTATAATCTTAGGGCAATGACACAAGGACAGTTAATTCATGTGCTTGGACACGTCAGAGTCTGGAACTATGCTATTAACTTTGGCCAAATGACACTGTAATCTGTTGCGTCTTAGTGTTCTCACTTTAAAGTGGAGAGGATCCAGGAGGTCATTATGACGGAATGGGAAAAAAAATAGAAGAAAATAGAAGATATTTTTCAGTTTGGGGAAATAGAATAATTTGTGGCTTACTGTAGCATTTATTTGGGCAATCTGCATACTCTACCATACTTGTTACAGCCTAGCAAAAGTTTATGAAAAAGCAGAAGTAGACTATAGAGCACTTGGAAATAAGGGAGTTAAAGTTTAGTTTAAACATGTAAATTTCCTAATATCAATAAATAATAGATTTTTTAAAATATTATTGGTTTGTTTTGATTTTAGTGAATTCTATTTTCTTATTTATTTCCACCACAAAAGCAAGGATATCATCACAGGAGTAATACTTCTCAGACTGTTGAAAATTTTAACTCAATTATCAGTACTCACAGTATTAATCATTTTGCTATACTAAAAACAAATCACCAAGTAAAAATATTTAATTAAAATTTAACACTGTAATAGAACCTAGAATAAATATTTGCTTCTTTCTACACTATTTTCTACCAAAGTAAAAAACAGATGTAGTTTTAATTCTTCCTCCCATTGGCCAGGGTTTTTCCATTTATCATGTCTTCCTTTGCAACGAAAACAAATAACGTTATTGGGGAATTTTATCCTTTGCAGCAGTAGTGGGTTGTTTCCAAACATAGTGACCCAGCAATATTTGTACATCAGCAGTTGGCTAATGTGGGCTTCTAATGGAGAATAGAAATGTCAAAGAACCATCTAACAATGACACTCAGTCCCCTCTCTTATAGGATGGAGAGTTGTCAGCACCTAGCTAATACCAGATATATATGATAGCAGACTATGTCTGCATGTATCCTAAAAATGAATAAAGTCTTACTGTTTTACCTGGTATTTACTTTTTTGTGAGCAGGAATTTTTTTGTGTGGTCAATATGAATTTTACTTTTGGTTAAACATACCATTTCTATGATACACATACAAGAACAACAGAAGATGAAGAAAATTGTTCTTCTCGGTTGGTTATACTGTCCTCTCTGAGGATCTTCATAATAACTTTTTCTCTGATGGTAGGAATTAAAAGTCAGTAAATGTCAGAAGCCAGTCTACATGGTAAAACCTGCTAAATCTATGTCCGTCCACACCAGTCCTTTCTTTTTATGCACTTGTCCTTCAAATTATAGATATTACCACCAAGCAGGCAATGAAATACATACATAACAGATTTCTCTTCCTCCCACTTTACTTTGGATTATAAATCCGTTAAGGATGTAAATCTATTTTATATTTCTATCCTATTCCCAATGACATTACACATAATATAATCAATAAGTTTGTAAAAGTCCTTCATATCAAGGCAAATTTGATAAAAACATGAAAGCTGTTACAACGCCAGAGATTGAAAATGATTCACCCAAACAGTACAGAAGTTATTTTTCAATATACTGAACTATTTGCCCGTAACAAGCTTATTCTTAACAGAGAAGCAGTAGTATGCCTCCCTCTGATTGCTAAATCATAAATGTACTTGCTTTTTACCAGAATTCACAATGGGAATTTTTGAGATTCTTTCTACTCCGAATTTGGGCCTTTCACTTTATCAAATATCAATTACTTTCCCTGACATTTTTCTTTTTTTTTTTTTTTTTTTAAAGTTTTCATTCATCCATTTGACAGAGAGAGGGAGAGAGCACAAGCGGGGGCAGCGGCAGGCAGAGGGAAAAGCAGACTCAACACTGAGCGGGGAGCCCAATGTGGGACTTGATCCCACGACCCTGGGATCATGACCTGAGCCGAAGGCAGACACTTAACCGACTGAGCCACCCAGGCGTGCATATTTTCCCTATTTAAAGAAAGCTATTTAAAAAAAAAAATTATCCCCCATATGTTCCGGGTACACTGGATTATGTATTTGAACCTGATAGCAATCATCTCAGTATTTTCACTTCTACACTGGAATGTGAACAACAACAGAACAAAGATCTTTCCTGTTTCATTCTCTACTGTATCCATGAAACCAGACTGGAGTAAGAGCTCAATAAACACTTTTCAAAATAATGAGTCAAGGTAGAAAGGCAAATTATCAAAGGACTAAGAATATGGGTCCTAAAGTCAGTCAGACATTCTGGAATAATCTACCCAAGGCAAATCTGGCCACATTACTAGTTATTAATCTTTATCAATAAACTGTGGATGATAATAGTACAACCTTCATGGGGTCACTATGAGGACTGAATAATAAAGAATTCTAAGAAAAGTACTTAGTGCTTTGTACATATCAGGTATGCACTCAACAAATGTCAGTGCTTATTATTATGCTAAACATAAGGAATTTGGAATTCAGAGAATTTTTATAGTCAAAATTACATGTCTGGTAACAGAAGAAAATTCTTCCTAATTTCCCACCTGTGCTCAGTACTGACCACCCGGGACAGTACAATGGTATTTCATGGAGAATATAATTTCTAGAAAGTAATACATTAGAGAAAAGCAATTGCTTTCTGAGAACATACATTCATACCATTAATAGTAATTTTGTACAACTCAGGCTTAAGATGCAACTCTGAGAGAATTTCAGGGAATGTGAATTGCCTTAAAAGCATGAGTTAGGTAGTTGTGTGTGGTAGACTGTAACTCACAGGGAAGCAGCACATCACTTGAGGTGGGTGGCCCTGGTCTGCAGGGAAGGCCACCACGGACTGCTCAGTGACGCTCGGGTGGTTTCCGATAGCCTTGGTAAGTGATTTGTCCTCTGGACGCTCTGTGGCACATAATCCTCTGGAAAGGTTTCCGGGCTCACCTTACATACACATTTCAGCATTCACATTGAAGCCTTTGTGTTACTTTCTGTACCATCTGCCATGTCAACACAGACATTTTCACTTTTTCACTTGGGATATCACTTTCTCAAATCTTCTAAGAGCTGCCCTAGCATCAAGTTTGCCCCCTCCCTAGGTTCTTGGCCAAGTGTTAAAGCCATATTCTGAAAAAGTGCCCAAGCCAGTGGGTTTTTAAGTATTTTATTAAACATTCTCATTAATACTTTCTTTGATTCTTAAGACTTAGATTTCGACTGAATTATCTTGGGTTGATGCTAGCAAGGGTTCTGCACGCTATGTACTATAATCTGCTCTCTGAAGACCTTCAATACCACTCCCCATCGTCACTTAAGTGTTAGAGTTCACAACTAACACATTTTTAAGAACTTGTTTTGGATGACATTGTCACAGGTTAAATAGATTTTCCAACCCCAAATGAGGTATTTAGGTCTGTGTTTAGTTGTTGTGAGAATAATGGAAGTTGAGTTTCCCTCAAAACCAAAGAGATATTTGATGAAAACAGGTCTGACCAGTTATTTTACTTCATATTCCCAGTAATCCCTCCACCATCCCAGCTGATTCTGCTTAAAGTTTGGTTCTGTTGTTCTGTTGATTTTTTCTTCCTTTTTAGATAATTTTTTATGGGTGAGACATCACCATAGTTGTAACTTATTATGACCTTCCTCGTTTCATATACTGTACGACATCAGATAGAAATAGATCCAGGTCGCACATGAAAGTAAATAATCCAATACCAGACTGCTGCCATATTCTTCCCCCTACTCTGAATCACATGACCCCCCCACCATCAGGTTAATCTTTCTAAACTGCTCTGCAAACATGACTTCTATTTTTATGTCTTATGGGTAATCAGCATGAGTATACTCACATACACATGCCCCTATACAGGTGATATCTCTGTACGTATCTATAGAAGTGCAAAGAGTTAACTGAAATAAGATACACTAAAAATTATATTTGTGGTAGAGGGTAAATTTAGAGATTTTTTTAAATAACTTTAAAATCGCATATGAATTATTTCAATTACTCTTCAGGTCACCATATAGTTTGTCATTCGACCTAAGCTTTGAGAGTGAAAAAAGACACTAACAGAACACTATTAAAATATATCCTGGGCAAATAACATAATAAGAGGCTATCCTGGGCAAACAAGGATGTGCCTTTGGCCTGTTTAATCCTCACAGTGGATAGAGAAACTAGTCAAAGGGTTTGGCCCCAGTTTACGCAACTCGTAATTGGCAGGACTGGGTTTCAAGTCCAGCTCCTGTGTTTTCAACTACTGCTTCTTGCGAACATCTCATTTGCCTGTTCTTGTCCCTATGGGCAGATGTGCTCACTCTTGCTCACTCTTTCAAGGAGTTGATGTAAAACTTCCTGTGACCCTCTCTTGTAATACTTATCTTCCCTAACTTTGGATAATGGATGTCTGTGCACCTCTCTTATCTCTATTCCTAAATTATGTGTAGGGCATGTATTTCAGATACAACACTGAACCTTTCACTTGTCTCAGTTATCTACTGCTGAATAACAAATTACCCCAAAACCTAGTGAATCTAAGCAGCAAATGTTTATCCTTCCTTTTTCAAGAAAGGCAGTGCAAGTTTGCAGCCCAACACGTTTCTCAGCCTGCCTTCTGGGGACCAGTGACCTCCTTTTGTTTTGTACTATCCTCTCTCTTTCAGTCCAAGTTTTCAGTGTTCCCGCTGGTATAATTTTCCCAAGAGCTTTGTGGCCTTTTGTGAATCTCACTGAGTTCATTCTGTCAGACAAAAGCCACACCCACAAGTACCTGACGAGCACTGTTTAATTTATCATTGTTATACCAGTACTCTTTCAGGAATTATAAATACTCCCATCTATAAATTTTTGAATCAGTTCTATTATTCTACTGGTTCCTCATTAAGGAGATAAATACATTTTTGAATCATGCTCACTCAACTTGTATAAGAATAAAGTTTTAACTATTTGGAAGTTATACTTTCAGAACAGACTGTCAGAAAGCATAAGGTTTCTGTTAACATAAATTTTTGTTGGTGATGTTGATGATGGGATGTCAAGGTTCCCTTTTTATTGAAATTAGGGTTTGAAATTTTTGAAATTAGGTTTTCATAAAGTATACAAATGACACATAGGAATAAATGTGAGTGGGAAATAATATCATCACCTCTGTGATGAATAATCAGACTTAAATCTGGCTGGCTAAGCAGGTTCTCTCGTTCACAAAATCTTGTGACATTCCTCAGCTGAAAAGAGTGGATGGATCAGGATAGGAGAGCAGAACTGGTTTCTGCTGGAAACTTCAGATATCAAAATATCCTATTTATTATAGTGTCTAGCAGAGGATTCATCTGTCTTGTTTGGAATCAAAAGTAAATAAAAATGGGGGCGTCTGGGCGGCTCTGTCGGTTAAGCATCCAACTCGATTTCAGCTCAGGATCTCAGGGTTATGAGATCCAGCCTCACAGCGGGCTCTGTGCTGGGTGTGGAGCCTGCTTAAGATTCTCTCTCTCCCTCCCCAACCTCTCTCTCAAAAAAAA